>NC_058406.1:132838071-133056009 GCF_002201575.2 Neomonachus schauinslandi | reverse complement strand
ATATATATATATATATATATATATATATATATATATATATATATATACACATATATATGTATAATTTCTTGCTTCTACCTTCTCCATTATTGGAATGAGTTTCTAATAATGTTGAATACAATGAAATAAAGAACATGAAGTATAGTTGAATATGTCATAGAGAAATACCTCTGGTGATCTTTGGCATGTTATAGAATATGGTGGTGCTAGAACTCAATATGAACAGATGTCATGACGACTTTGGGAGACTGTAAACATGTAGCCTTGATCGAGACCTCTGACAAAATTTTAAGGTACATTTTTAAACAAATGCTTCTGAGACAATGTGAAATAAGGGGTGGGAGTCACATTTTGTCAATTTGGGTTCAGTTAGAGCCACTAATATCTGTGTAATCTCAATTCCTTTAACTTGAATGCTACAATAAAAAATTCCATTTTACTCCATTAATTAATTAATTAATTATCTTTATTTTTAAAAAAGACTTTATTTATTTATTTGACAGAGAGGGAGCACAAGCAGGGAGAACAGCAGGCAGAGGGAGAGGGAAAAATAGGTTCCCCCCTGAGCAGGGAGTCCAGGACCCTGGGATCATGACCCGAGCCAAGGGCAGACGTTTAAACCACCCAGGCGCCCCTCCATTAATTAATTCAATCTTGGTCTTTTTGGCTCATTGAATATCAAGTAGGAAACATGAGGTCTTACTTCCTGCTCACTGGGATCTCCTCTTCCCTCACTGGTTACTTCTTTTCAGTTTCCTTTTCTAGATCTTCTCTTCATTTTTTCCTCACCTCCAAACCCTGGATTTCTCAGATGTTAAGCATCTGAGCTCCTTAGTTTTCTATCTACACTCAAACCCCAGGTCATCTCCCTTACTCCTACAGCTTTAAATACCAGCCAGACACTAAAGCCCACAAATTTCTACCCCTAGGCCCAGACCTTCCCCTCTGAATTTAGAATCATATACGCAACTTCCTTCTCAATTATCTCTCTTTGGCATTTATATTTTTCTATCATTTAACCCTACTGAGCCATCATTATGTTTTAGTCACTATCCTAAAGGTTTAGATAAGAATGTCTTAACTAATTTAATCCTCATAATAACTTCATGAAGTTAATAATATTATTATTCTCAAATTATAGGTAAGAAATCTGGGATATAGTTACTTGCTCAGGTTTACACAGAAATATGTAACTCAGACTTAACTTGCCCCAAATATAACTCCTGATTTCTTCTCCACTACTTACTCTTTGCCAGTTTCCCATGCCAATACACAGCACATCCATCCAGTCTGCCAACTGCTCCAAAGTACTTGGGTCAACCTGGAGTTCCTTTATTGTTTTGCCCACCTCCTCCAAATCATCAGCAAATTTTGTCCATTTTCTGATCACATTTCAAGACCACCATCATCGTTCCTCATCTGGACTATTGTAATAGTCTTCTAACTAGTCACTTTGCAGCCAGAGTAATCCTATTGCAACAAAAGAAAAATCAGTAACTTTTATGCTCAGTGTCATCTTAGAGCTTCCCATCTCAGAATAAAATGTCACATCCTCAATATGGCCTAAAAGATCCTCACGATTTTATCCCAGGCCACATCTCTGTCTCTGACTCTGCTACAGCTCACTTACCTCACCCTCACCCTTCTCTACATCATTTCTTTGGATCCCTTTCCTAATGTCATCCTTATTGAAGTTGCTTTTCCTCATGTACTAACTGTAGTAATGACTACCTCATCCCATCCCTCTATGTCCTCTTTTGTTTTTAGAGCCCTAATAATTTTCAAATAATGTGTTCCTTAGTATAGCTCCCTTTCCCTATTATAAGACGAGCTCTAGGACTATGGCTTTTTACCTTTTCTATTATTGAATCCTGAATGCCCAAGCTGTGTTTAGCACTAATTAAGTATCAATAAATATTAGGTGGTTAAATTAATAAATAGGTAAAAGAGTTCTGAGAATTGTCCCAAACCTACTAGTTATTTATTATTATTATTTTTTTTTTGAGAGAGAGAGTGAGAGAGCATGAGAGGGAGTGGGGGAGGGGCAGAGGGGGAGGGAGAGAGAGAATCTCAAGCAGGTTCCACGTCCAGTGTGGAGCCCAATGTGGGGCTTGATCTCAGGACCCTGAGATCATGACCTGAGCCAAAATCAAGAGTCAGACATTTAACCCACTGAGCCACCCAGGTGCCCCCAAACCTATGTTATTATTTCTATGGAGATGTACCCAAGTACAGTAAGGATGATAAATTCTCTAGAGGAATCCACAAACCTGGATAGGCAAAAGAACTGGCATATTAAGAATGTATTAACAAAGTAATTACTATTACTTTAAAGGATCATGATTTTAAATAGTAATCAAAGCAATTTGAGCTGTTATTAAAATTTATCTAATCTGTTTCAGTTTGCACATGTCTGTGCTCACAAGCACGGTCTGGCTCTGTTGTTTCACACTCATTTACCTTTTGACACCATTAAGAATGTTTGTTCTTATATATTATGCTCTAAATTAAAATGATAATATCCTTTGCTTAGTACATTTACTTTGGTTGTGTGATGTAAAAGAGATTCAATTTTCCTATTCCTTATCATTACTAGAATGTGTTGCTTTGTTTCATGGGGCCCACGGCTGCCTGCCAGAAAGGCTGTAAATCCCCATCTCCCTTGTAAGTAGCCAGGGCCCTATGACTATGTTCCGGTAGATGAAAGTGTTGTGTGTGTCCATCATATGTGACTTCAGAAGGAATGTATAGACCATTTGTGGAGCAGACTTCTAAATAAAAACTAAAATTTGTTTTTTATTTTTCCATAATAATACATTTGTAGCCGGGAGGTAGATGCCCAGGCAGATAGTGTTTTACTCAGCTCTAATCACTTTCAAATGTACCCATGTTATGATATTCTTGCCAATAAAAGATGAGTTAAATGATTAATATGTGTCATTTCTAGTTCTTGGACTTGAAAAATTGATCACATGTTCTACTTTTCCCTTTCATGTGAGCTTCATGGTGGACATGTCTATGTTCCAGGGTCAACTGTATAAACTAAGACTAGGAATGATGAGGAAAAAAAGGTAGAAGGAATCTGTGTCCTTTGGTGACCACGGAAGTGAAGAGCAGCCAGCTAAACTAACCTGGAGTGATGAACGTGGGGAAAACAAAAATCTTTATTTTTCATTTATTTGGGATATATTAATGGCTTAGATTTTTATCCTAAGTAATGCATGTTTACTTATCATTCAAACTTCCTTCCATTTGGAATGTGAATTTGGAATGTTGGAGCTTGAAAAGTCATCTTGGACAATGAGATAAAAGCTACATGTTGATGACTTAATATCCAGATCCTTTTAATCTTGGAACACGTAAGAGCCCTGAGAGGCTTACGCTCAGATTTTGTGTATGTGAAAGAGTGAAATGGTGGCTTTATTTGATCAACTTCCATTTTGGATTTCTATCACTTGAGCTAATATAATTCTAATGAATTAACTGGGTTGTATTCCCTACTAACTGAATTATTTGCATTCTGTCAATTAGTATAGAGCTAGTTTGGAAGCAATTCTGCTCTGGCCAAGAGAGTTGCTTCCAGTCTGGATATCAGCACATTATTTATTATCTAAGAGGACATGGTTCTTCTCCAGGCAGTCCTTCTTCATGAGCTATTATGTCACATGTACAAATGAGTGGGTATTGTTACAAACCTGAGATACAGGAGTTTTCATTACAAAGTTTCCATTTATCTTGTTTGAAGAGTTGCCTATTTCTTTCCTGTGATATCCCTAGAAGATAAATTTGCTGTAATAAGATAAAGGAAACTCTTCATTGAAAACCACAGCAAACACTCAGGTCAGTTTAAAAGTGTATTTTCCACACCCCAGATTATTACAGCAAGTCCAATTAAATTTTAGTGCCCAAGGACCATTCTGGCTATTATTTTCTAATAGAATATGGTATCATATTATCTTTGAAACAGTTTCTGTTTAAATTACTACCCTCCCCTCCCCACTCTGCCTTTTACTGCCTTTATGGGGACTCCCTCTGAAAATACTGAACCTGAATTGTCTCCAAACTCATGATCTATAGTTCCAGGCCAAAACTTGGAATTTTTATATATTTGGGGAATAGCCTTACAATCCATCCCATTTCAGAACAAATTCCTATAATTATTACAAAGAAAGGAAGAGAAAACTACAAATTGATAACCCGTTGTCTATCCGGAATAGCCCTTCTTTTGTTTTATTAAGCTATCGAAAGAAAGTTTTGGTCTATTGCAAAAATTCCTAGGCAATTAATAATTGAGTGTATTTTGAAAATAATAGTAATAGATAATATTGATGGGCTAAAATAATTCAAGCCTAATGTGGATAATTAGGACTAATATTTTGTGGCACTTCATTGTCTGAAACATTTTAACAGCAATTATTCCATTTGGTTTTCATAGTTCTATGCAGCAGGATGAACAGGTATTGCCATATTAGACATTTTTTTTTTTTAGATATGTAACCTAAGGCTTCTATAACTTTAGCAACTATCTAGATAGCATGTAGTAAAGGTAAGTCTACAGAGTCCAGAATCTGTTATCTTCCTACTTGCCATATAGTGTCTAAATTAAAAAAAAAAAAAAAAAAAAACCTTAAATATCTCTTTGGAAGATTACATTGCTGTCCTTACACACATAGAAGAATTGTGTCAATTTATGCAAAAATGGAATAGATGAGAGACAAGACTTAATAAAACGTCTCTCTGCTTCGCTGGAATACTGGCCAGGAGTAAGAATTTTTAGTTGAATGCTTTTAGTTGAAGAGATGAAAGGTTTTAGTTAAATATTTTAATGAAGCCCATTTTTGTTTTTGATTTTTTCTAATACGGCTTCTTCTAATCAAAATTTGGTTTTACCTTCAAAGAAAACATCTGGTGCCAGAAGATAAATCTATACTGGGGAAGAGTGCTTGTAATTGTCATCGCTATTGACATTACTGCCATGAAGAATGTTTCTCCAATTATATTTGAAGTGAGAGAGGCCATGTCTTTTTATATGTTCTTCATAAAACTGAAAATTTAGT
The DNA here is from genome assembly GCF_002201575.2 of Neomonachus schauinslandi. Lineage (NCBI taxonomy): Eukaryota > Metazoa > Chordata > Mammalia > Carnivora > Phocidae > Neomonachus > Neomonachus schauinslandi. The sequence goes on along the minus strand of NC_058406.1, from coordinate 133,050,952 downwards.
ACAGATGAATCTTTTTGTTTAACACTAATAAAAGGACGGATAATTTTCTGGCCTGTGTCCTAACAATGTATTTGGAAAGTGATGTGCTTTTGAAAAGTCTGAGGCAGTAATCCTGGGTACCTCAGGATCTATGTGTGGTTGGCTGCCTAAATATTTTGAGCAGAGTGCCTACTCGAGATTATTTATATTACGTTGTTTAATAAAATTTAAGTCTTTAGCGAAACTGCCTCATGGACTGGTAGTTTGGGCACCTTATGTAAAGAGCTGTTTTTTTTTTTTTTTCCTTAAATGACTATTCCCATGCCTAGTGAATAGTGATTTCTTAAAGGAACTCATCTGATACAAATGCCTTAAATATTATCAGTAATTCAGGGGAACACAAGGAAGTTTAAAAAGCGGGTAATTCAAGCAGCTTCGAAAGCACTGTAAATGTATGAAAAATATGTATTCTCCCCTTTCCCTGAGTAAACTGCACAGAAACCAACATAAGTGGTGCATAAAGCTTTCATAACTTAAGCCCTAGGCTACATATTTAAGTGGTCCCCACTGTATTCACATTTAAACAGTGGCACCGTATATTAAGAATCACAATAATAGCAAAACAACTATAACATTATTAGCATGATTTCATTTTTATTTTTATGGCTTCTTGACTCATTTGACAACTACGTCCTGGCTTTTAGGAAATGCCTAAAATGCCCGTTACATATACTTTATGTCGGAGAAGATAGACAGCTTTAGTTTTACTCATGGGATCGTCCACAGGAAAGCTTCTCAGACAAAAATTGGAGGGGGGGTCTCAAGTTACAATGAACATTCCATATACAGTCTTCCTTGTTATCAATTAACTCGACTTACTTCTTCATCAATTTTTTCCCCCTTCAGTCTTGATGGTTTTATGACCTAGACCCTGGCAGTACCCTTAGGCGGTCCATGTGATAATTGACACATTTTCTAACACAGTATAGTGATGCCCAAGTCACTGCTTTCAGGCTGTGACTTGAGCTTATTGGAGTCTGCAGCAGGGGCTCCTTTTATCCTCATACATCAGAATCCACTGACAGCTCTCCCATGCAGGGACCACGCAGATCTCTCCCCCAGGAAAATATATGCAAACACCTCCAGAACATCGTAATGGTTGCTAGGCATCACAATGGTGACATCTTTATGATAAACACAGTATGCAGAAGAAGGTCTAATAAAAGAATAACAAATTATTACATGCAAAGGGCAATTTTACAAGATTAACGGGGATAATAAATTACTGCTAGCGTCAGAAGACCATGGTACCTTTTAAGATATTTCACAGTGGAGACAAAATGAACCGGCCTCTAAAAACCCGGCGAATGTAGGAGAGAATAGCAAACTGCTTTTCCGCATTTCTGAAAGATAGGCGTGATACTTGCCTTATAATATGGTGAGTTCAGCAAGTAATTACGGCAAAATGCGGTTATGCGTGCAGTTCCTGCGAAGATATTTATTATTCTTTTTCATAAAGCTATTGTATGCCCAGTAACATTGCAATCTGTATGCTATTAACTTAATCAAAAGCCTGTAGGATTTTATTTCTAAAACAATTTCAATACGTGAACTATTACATAGTAAATTCCAAGACTCAAATCTATTTTCTAATAATTTGTTAATATATGTTTTTCACAGGATAGTAGGAGTTTTGGTGTTTCTTTAGAAGGCAAAGAATTGCTTCCCTTGATAATTTTGATCAGGTGTTCAAGAAATTAAAAGGAAAATGTTTCTAGATTTTCATATTTAATTTACATTTCCCTTTTACTTTGAAAAAATAACATTTCTTTATTACTTTTTCTTATCTGTACTTATAGTACAAAGTGAGAAAAAGATTCTGTTACTTGAACATTGGAGGCATGACATTTGCAATATATAGAATTATTATTTTATTTTGTTAAAAGAACAGAAGCTATTCAGACACTTCCAGTGGTAAATCTAATCCTTTCCAAGAAATAGGATAGAGGGGATGAAGGAAGGGACAGAGTGAGTAGAGAGAAAGAAGACCCGAAAGAAGGAAGGAAGGAAGGAAGGAAGGACGGAAGGAAGGAAGGAAGGAAGGAAGGAAGGAAGGAAGGAAGGAGGGAGGGAAGGAAAGAAAGCCATGAGACTTTCCAAGTTGGACTCCCTCCCCCAAAATTCTGATACCTAGAGTTGAAAAGTTGAGTTTCTATTAAAATACTTTTAGGGACACCCAGGTGGCTCAGTCAGTTAAGCATTAGACTCTTGGTTTCAGCTCAGGTCATGATCTCAGGGTCCTGGGACTGAGCTCCGTGTCAGGCTCTATGCTCAGCTGGGAGTCTGCTCATTTCCTTCTCTCTCTGCCCCGCCGCCCCCCCACCTCATGCATGCTCTCTCTCTCTCAAATTAATTAATTAAAAAATAAAATAAAATATATATTTTTAAAGATTTTATTTATTTATTTGACAGAGAGAGACACAACGAGTGAGGGAACACAAGCAGGGGTAGTGGGAGAGGGAGAAGCAGGCTTCCCGCCGAGCAGGACCCTGGGACCATGACCTGAGCCGAAGGCAGACGCTTTAACGACTGAGCCACCCAGGTGCCCCATAAAATAAAATATTTTTAAATAGCTGCTTTAAGTTATGATTCATTGGATAGAAATAATGCAGACAAACTTTATTGGTGAGCTCTCTGTTGCTATTGTGGGTGAGCCATTGGACTCAAGCTTGACCTAAGGACCAGTTGAAGTAAAAAAAAAAAAATGCATTCGCATTCTTTTTATACTTTTTGTTACTGCTCACGAATACTTGTCATATAGGGTGTATCCTATTTATCTCCTTCCCACCACTTTTATAGCTCTTTCTACTGTGGCTGCCATGTAGTGGTAACTCATAAGTAGGTGAAAGTATAAAGAGTACAGTTTTCCAATAGCATTATACTTGAAGTGCTTTCTAAAAGGATAGTCCTCACCTGATCAGAATAATAAATATTCCTTTTGACTGATCTTGAAATCTCCTCAAGTGAGTTTGCAAATGCTAACAGTGCAGTTCTTGTAGGTGGAGGAGGGAAGAGGTTGAGTTATTATTGATAATTACTGGGTATAGTTTGGAGAAAAAGTTGGGGAGTGAGGCACTGAAGGGAGGCATTGAAGTTCCTCAAGAATTTCTGCATCCTCCTCCTCACTGGGAGATACACAAAGAGAAAATAGAAGCTCAGTCAAGTTGAATATTTAATGAATACTATTAGGTATCTATCTGTGGGAGTCATTCATATTGTTTCTTTTTTTAAATATGAATTGATTTTTAAATTATCATGTAGAAAATGTTTTACTTATTCCTTCTTTGATGCTCTTCCATGTTTATGTAGATACAGTTTCTGACCTATATCAGAACACTTATTACATATTTGAAATTGTAACCATGAGGCAACCACTAATTAAACTTGTATTTAGCTATATCTTCCCTCGGTTTTGCACATCTCTCTATGAGAGGACTTTTGCATGGTGGTTAATAGTGCATACTGTAAAGCCTGTTTTCTGGGATTCTTTTTGAATACGGATAATTTTGACTCCTTTTCTTTTCAATTTTGTGACTTGCATGAGTTCGCCTTTGGGTGTCCTAGTTTCCTCATCTGTGAAAATGGTAATAATAATAGGGGCTTTTGTGAAGATTAAAAGCATTGATGTCATTTAATTCACTTAAAACAGTGCCAGCCACTAAAGCCCTATACGTCCTACAGAGTCTCAAGAAAAGGATGCTTTGTGAGAACTCTTGTCTTGACTTTAAATACAGCTTTCGTAAGCATTAATTTCAAAACTGGGGTCATCTAGGCTTAGGGATATTTTAGTTAATAAAGATATTTCCATTTTTCTATGAGTGAGAAAAAAGCATATATACTCACACAGGGATGCACTGATAAGGATATGATTTTCTTGTTTCTGCAGTTGTTGTTATTGTTGTAATACAATTCCACTTAAAAGTGTGTTGACTAGCTCTGACTGGTAAGGAACCAGCCTACACATATTAATAAAAAATATAATGACATCATTATGTAATCAGTTTTCATCTGGTAGATGAAACATTTCAAAGTATAAAAGCATAAGGGAAAAATAGCAGGAGTTCTTGATAGAAAAAAGTCAGGGGGAGCCACTGGGCTATCTTTTTATAAAAAAAAAACAAACAACAGTAGAAATTTTTGGACGAGGAGGTTTTAGGTTTCAACAACCTTATCCCGCAGGTTATATGCGTAATATGTGGTGAACCCATGAAGATTAGTCCGTTTTTAGTGTTTTTTTTTTTTTTTCTGTAATGTTTTGTACTTGGCTTGGAATAAAAAAAAAATATTCCACTAACACCTGAACAAAAAAATGTCTTTTCAGCTTTTATTTCAAAAAGACATTGTATGCATTTTGTAGTGATTAAATATAGCCATAATCCACGGATCAGTGAAAAAGATCAATTTTTAGGTATGCAGTAACTGTATCTTTACATATTATCATAGTAATACTAATATGTCGTATTTATAGGGTCCACTATCTGAGAAGTTCAAAGTGTTTTCTGAATATTATACCCATGAATCCTATGTGACAAGTGTGACTATTCCCAGTATACAGACGAAGATACAACACAGTGAAGCTGGTGTGCCAGCAAAAGAGTTTGTTCCATCTTGTGAGAGAGAAATGTGTATCATATCCAAGACTTTTCCATTAAGAATGCCTTGGAGAGGGCGCCTGGGTGGCTCAGTTGGTTAAGCGACTGCCTTCAGCTCAGGTCATGATCCTGGAGTCCCGGGATCGAGTCCCGCATCGGGCTCCCTGCTCGGCAGGGAGTCTGCTTCTCCCTCTGACCCTCCTCCCTCTCATGCTCTCTGTATCTCATTCTCTCTGTCTCAAATAAATAAATAAAAAATCTTAAAAAAAAAAAAAAAAAGAATGCCTTGGAGACTGATTTTCTTTTTGGAAGAGTGCAGAACAGCCGTGTAGGTCAATGACAATTTTTGAAGATCTTGGAGCTAAGTTAGTCTTGCTTGAAAAGCTGAAGTAACATCCATGAATTTGTTACTTATGGGTTCTTACTATTCTGACTTAGCCACAAAGTAGACAACAATGGATTTTTCAGTAATCTTGCTTTATTAAATGGGGGCATTTTTTTTTTTAGAGATCTTGCTGCCTCAACTTCGAGTAATGGGCGCAGGATCTTCCTTTGCTCTTTGGATGGGAATTGAGGGAACTGGGAGGATACAGCTCATTGTGTGACTTTTTTGTTTTAATCTATGTTTATTTAGCCTTTCACCTGACCTCTGATTTCCAGTTTGGTTTAGTTTCATTATTTTTTGGGTTTTGTAAATTTTGGCCTTTTATTGAATTTTTGATCTGTGGTCTCTTTCTTGACCTTCACTCTTACATATTTTAGATCTTTATAGATAAATAAATCCAAGCAGATGGAACTCTCCCTCCAAGAAATCATTGGGTAAATAAAAGAAAGAAATGTCCGTTGCAGAGCAAAGAAGGTATCAAGGACAAAGTATGAAGTTCTTAATACTTTATAGACAGGTGGAATAGAACAACACTTTTAGTAATGTCCAAAGAGGTAAAAACTTGAAAGTAATCCTTTTCTACAGAATTAAAATTCTCATGAGAACTCTGTTTAATATCAGTGTCTAGTGCTAATGACTCTGAATAAATACCAAACTTATGAGAAGATCATTCTAGGTAAACTTTTCATTTAAAATTGGTAAATCTGACCTTGTATATTTTATTTATTACTTAGCTAAGATCCCCCAATAATTTTTTTCCAGAATTAACTAATGTAAGGCCATTAAGAAAAATAAATTCTATATCTTTTATTGTGGCTGAATATTGTTGAATTTTAAAAAAATAATAAAAATAGCTCACAGATCCTCAGTATTACTTCAGAAGATCGTGTATTATTTTCCAATCTCTTCTTGGAGTTTTAATCTGAACTTACCATCTCTAGTTCTATACCTAGCTCTACATGAATTATTTATCTCTTATAGTAGTCTCTTAGCACTTGATATAGTTATGCCTTATGATGTAGGACTTAGTATTTTCCCCATACCTTACTAGTCACACAGCTTTCATTTCCTTCCTATTTTTGACCTCAAGCCTCCATCTTTGTACCAATGGAATGCATGGGTATTGGTATCAATATAGGAGGTAAGTGAGCACCACAATTTCTTTATCTCTGGGAATTCCCTAGAGGTCATTTAAGGAGTCAGCCAAAGGAAGATTCCTCGTGCAATTGACTACATGAATTTGGAAGCCTCAAGATTAGAATTCAAACATTAAATAGTAAGCAAGACTGAAGCAAAAATGTGGTAGACTATCTGGAACTCAGGTTTGGGAATCAGTTAGAAGTGTTTCCTGAAAGAAACAGAGGAAGTCAGAGCCTTGCACTCATATTGGATTAAAGTTCTATCTGTAGCCTAGGATTTATGTAGGAATAGCATGATTATTGTTTGAGAATGTGGAATAAAAATGAGGATATGGAGTTGTATAAGAATGACAGCATTTTTGGGGCGCCTGGGTGGCTCAGTCGTTAAGCGTCTGCCTTCAGCTCAGGTCATGATCCCAGGGTCCTGGGATCAAGCCCCGCATCAGGCTCCCTGCTCCGCGGGGAAGCCTGCTTCTCCCTCCCCACTCCCCCTACTTGTGTTCCCTCTCTCGCTGTCTCTCTCTCTGTCAAATAAATAAAATCTTAAAAAAAAAAAAAGAATGACAGCATTTTTATTACCAAATGATTTCTTCTCCATTATTACTGCTGAGTAGGTAGACCATGCCTGAGAATGGTTAAGAACTTTTTAATCAGTGATGTCCTTGCAGACAGAGATCACATTGTTTTTCACATCATCAACTCTTTATAAGTGTTACTTACTGTTAAATAAAAAGAGGACATGGAATCCACAGAGAGCTCTTTGGTTAAAATTTCGTCCTTGCAAAAGGGACGTATTAATTATAACAATAATAATAGTTACCATCTATCGGATAACTATGTGCCAGGACTAGGCACTCTATTTCCATATAAGACCTAATTCAATCCTTTTAATGACCTTGCAAGATAGTTGATATTATCATCTCTATTTTATTGATGGGGAAATTGGGAAAGAATATGTGACTTTCTGTAGGTCCCACAACTTGCAAATAGTGTCAAAGTTCTGTTCCTTCCTCTAGCCTATGTAATGGCCCTTATCTATTTAAGTGTAGTCCTAAGAAATAGTTCATTCATTATTATTTTTTTAAGGATTTATTGAGCACCTGGTATAGGCCAGCACTGTGCTACATTTCTGATGGTGGAATATAGTAAGTAAGGCACTGTTAGAACCATTGAGAATCGAGGATTCTAAGGGGAAAAAACTGACAAACAGGAAATTAGAATGCATCATGATAAGGGTTGATATGGAAATATATGCTTTGTGTTAGGGGCACAATAGGAATGATTTCAAAAAGAGGCATTATGCATTAAATTGCATAAAATATATACTCTGACTATACGGTAAAAAGAATGAATAAAAGAATAAAATTTTATAGTGTGTTTTCACTTTTTTAACTGAGATATTGATTGGGCATAGTGAGTTTAATGAATATAACATTATGTCTTGAAAAAAATCATGCGAGAAGCCGATGGTTAGAATATTTCATTGCCTGCTAGTCTAACACTCACAAAAACTGGTTTTGGTTGGGACGTGGATATGACATGACAATCCTAGCTACTAATCAATTAAATGCTAGATGTTCTCTTCTTCTTAATTTTCTATGTCTCAGCTAATAAAAATCTCACCCTTGGTTCTATTCATTTCTCATTACCTTCTTTTTCTAAACAATCTTATCTACATGCACACTGATATCTCCCAAATCTATGTTCAGCTTTTTACTTCTCCTGAAGTCCATGGACGTATTTTTAATTGTTGATTGACCTGATATCTCCATCATGTATTTTACTGACCAATGTAATTTACTTCTTTTCCCATAAATTCCTTTCTTTATAGTCATAAAAATAGTTGACACCATGAGTAGCCAAATCCCTATCCAGCAACCACTATTTCTCACACTACCATATTGCATCTAATTCTAAGATGCTAGTGAGTAAGGGATTTTTTAAATTTTATATTGCACAAAAAAACCCTGGGGTGCCTGGGTGGCTCAGTTGTTAAGCGTTTGCCTTCGGCTCAGGTCATGATCGCAGAATCCTGGGATCGAGCCCTGCATCGTGCTCCCTGCTCAGTGGGAAGCCTGCTTCTCCCTCTCCCACTCCCCCTGCTTGTGTTCCCTCTCTTGCTGTGTCTCTCTCTGTCAAATAAATAAATGAGATCTTAAAAACAAAAACAAAAACAAAAAATCCCTCAAAACACCCCCCTACAATTAGCAATAATGCAATGCTTTCTTCTTAGAATATTTTTATATTTATTTTTTCATACTGATGTAGGCATTGATTTTATCAATTATTTTTGCACTTACATTAAAAACAAAATATGAGGAAAACAATTTGTTTACGATACTTCTAAAACTATTTGATCTTCAAAGTACTTCTTGTTTGATCTGCTTCGGAATTGAGAATTGTTAATGTCTGTGTTTTAACACTCAGCTGGGTCATTGGTGTTGAGCTTTTAAGCCAACTTTGAAAGAATAATAAAATTACTTTTTAGAGAAGTTTTGTGTTCACACCAAACAGAAGTGGAGAGTTCAGAGGGTTCCCAGGCCCCACACATACAAAGGTCTCTCACTATTGATATTCCACACCACGGTGGTACATTTATTACCATATGTGAACCTATATTGACACATCATTATTCTCCAAAATTCATAGTTAACATTAGGGTTTGATATTGGTGTTGTATTTTCTATGGATATTGACAAATGTAGCTACCTAGTTTCATCATTATAGTGTCATACAGAGTATTTTCATTGCCTTAAAAATCCTCTGTGCTCTACCTGTTACTCCTCTCTCCCTACTAACTTATGGCACTCACTGATCTTTTTACTATCTCTGCTATTGCCTTTTGCAAAATGTCATATAGTTGGAATGGTACTTATGTAGCCTTTTCAGATTGGATTCTTTCAGTTAATAACATGCATTTTAGTTTCCTTTATGTGTTCTCATGCCTTGATTGCTCCATTTCTTTTTAGCGCAGAATAATAGTCTACTGTCTGGATGTTTCACAGTTTATCTATCCATTTGCCTCCTGGAGGACACCTTGGTTGCTTTCACATTTTGACAATTATGAATATAGCTGCTATAAACATCTGTGTGCCGGTTTTTGTGTGAACATAAATTTTCAACTCATTCATTTCAACTCTTTTGGTAAATACCAAAGACTGTGATTGGTGGATAGTATGGTAAGAGTATGTTTAGTTTTATAAGAAACTGTCAACTGCCTTACAAAGTGGCTGTACCATTTTGCATTTCTACAATGAATGAGAGTTCCTATTGCTCCACATCCTTGCCAGCATTTGGTGTTCTAGTATTTTGGATTTTGGCTATTTTACTGCATGTGTAGAGGAATCTCTGTTGTTTTAATTTGCAATTCCTTGATGACATTTGATGCTGAAAATATTTTCATGTTTATTTGCCATCTTTATATCTTCTTTGGTGATGTTAGATTTCTCTTCTTTTCTAATATATGTATTCAATACCATGAATTTCTGTTTATGAATGGCTTTGCTGAATCCTATAAAATTTGATAAGTTATATTTTCATTTAGTTCAGAGTATTTATTAATTTCTCTTGAGATTTCTCCTTTGACCCATGTGGCATTTAGAAGCTTTCATTTTGATCTCTAAGTATTTAGGAATTTTCCAGCTATCTTTTTCTTACTGATTTCTAGTTTTATTCCATTGTCGTTGAGAGCATACATTGTATGATTTGTAATTTTTTAAAGATTTTATTTATTTATTTGAGAGAGACAAATAGAGATAGTGACAGAGATAGCAAGATAGAGCATGAGCAGGGAGGAGAGGGAGAAGCAGGCCCCTGCTGAGCAGGGAGCCCAACCCGCAGGGTTTGATCCCAGGGTCCTGGGATTCTGACCTGAGCCGATGGTAGATGCATAACCGACTGAGCCACCCAGGAGCCCCTGATTTCTATTTTTTTTTAAGACTTGTTAAGGTGCATTTTATGGCCCAGAATGTGGTCTGTCTTGGGGAATGTCCCACGTGAGCTGCAGAAGAACATGTCATGTGCTGTTGTTGATGAAGTAGTCTACTGATGTCAATTATATGCAGTTAATTGGGGGTGCTGTTGAGTTCTTGAACCAGCTTTTCAGTTATGAACTGAAGCTCAGAAATGGTCCTAACATACCTGATCTACTAACCTACCAAGCAACCATTTGATTCCTAGGGATTACATGAATACTTTGGTCTCTGAGATCTCATTTCAAGACTCTGACACCTATTCATCATAAGTTTTGGTGTTGATAATTTTTATCGTTGAGTATAATTAGGCAATGACAACTGTTTAAAAACTGCCCAGACTTGGAAATGCCAACAGAGCGGACTATCCTTTCCAGTGCAGTGCTGAGAATTGTGTAGTAGACTCTCTATAGATTATCTGATTATAGGGAGGTGCACTAATTGTTTTTCTTTCTGTTATTTAGGCTATTATACAACTCTACTGAGGTAGATGTTTAGTAGTTAAAAAAGAATAAAAAGCAAGTGATTCTTAGCCATATAAATAAAAATGCATTTTGTCTGATAGAGATAAAATTTCTGCCTAACTGAAAAGATGAGCCTACTCATTACATTTTATTGCTTTATAAGACGCAAACCAATTTTGCTTCTATTAGCAAATTTATTTCAGCATTCTAGATTGCTTTCATATGTATGTTTTTTCTTCACATACTCCTCTGAGCTGGTTTTGTATCTTGCTTTGGTTTATTCATCAATTAAAGAATTTAATAAACCTTAGACATGTATTCATTTTAAACTTGCATGTGAGTCATGAAGATTATACCTTCATGTAATTAAGTCATGATACCCACCTGTGCCTCAGTGATTATAAGACATTGTAAGATTTCAGAAATTTAAAAAATGTAAATTTGTGCGTCTTAGAATTGGTGAATATGATAATCACGAAGTCATATTAATTCTTCTTCCAAATATCTCTTGAATATGTCTTCCTCATTTAGTTTCCACTACCTTTGGTTTAGTTTCTTTGCTTCATATTTGCATTTTATCCATAACTTTCTAACTTATTTCCCTTCCTTTAGCTTCCATTCTCTCCACGCCATCCTCCACTCTGCTGCCTGAATAATGATTCTAAACCCAAATGCTTGTGGTACACTGCTGTTTCAAACCCTGAAATGATTTACTACTCGGTATTGTATATTCAGATCTCCACATTTTAAATCCTACATATCTTACTTCTAACTTCATCTTTTCTGTAACTAGTCTCAGATTGTCTGACCTTCTTAGAGGTCATGTACTGACAGTATTGCTTTTGAGTTAGAGATTCTTCAAGGCTCTACAAACCTAACAGTGTTTCATAACACTCAGCATATTACATACTTTCTCATCTATCTGATTTGTATTTTTAAAGGTAACTTTCTCATGGGAGCTTCTGAATGGCTGCCTTAAGCATTTCTCATGTGTATTACCTTTTGGACAAAGAGTTTACCGAATTCCAGATCATTTATTCAGTACATGTTGAGCCTTATTAAAATTTAACATTCATGTTCAAAGACAGTAATCATATATATGTATTCTGAAGATGACTCCAAAATCAATTAAAATAATAACTGAATCTGCTACTTCTCATTCTATTTTGTACATCTAGGGTATAAATTAGGAACATTAAAAAAAGTTTTAGTGAACCACAGTAAGAATAAATTGAATTAGTACTTATTAGCATTTTAATTTGAGCTTTTCTTATACCCCAAGCTTAAATAGACATAATGACATAGAAGTAGATATAGATATAAGTGTGTATGTTTAAAGGGTAGCGCATGCACTTTAGACACTTTGCTTTTAGTGTTAGCAAAGAATAGAGTTTCTCACATTAAATGAATCTGATTAAGTAAGGAATAAGTTTTCTTACAAGTTTTTTAATATAAAAAGCATGTTTATTGTAGATAGCTGAGAAACAAATCATAGAGAAGATTTATTTGAAGATAAAATAATTCGTTCTTTATGTTTTAAAATTTTTCATTAGAAAAATAGTTATATGAACAAATCTTTTAATCGACACACTTGTTTCCTAGTCCCCTAGTTACTAAATTATCAAAGTGGAAACACACATATCAGAAAAAGCATGGGGGACGGTCACTGGTTTTTATAGAAATATAAAGAAGTGTTTTATTTGTAGCCTGTATTACAACATAGATATTTCATTTCAGAATTTCATCTTGTAGATTTGGCCTTTTTTTAGTAGTTTCTGTAGGCAGGGGTACCTGTTTTTATATATTTAACAGTTCACAACCTATTTAACAAAACTTTAGTTAAGGCAGCCCATGGATATAGCATACTTTTTCTCTTATTTTTCTTATGTTATATATATAAGAAGGATTGGCTATATTTATTATAAACCTTACATTACTCATTTATTATAAATATTTAAAAGACACATTTTGTTTCTACTTTTAGAACTGATTTCGTCCTGCTTTTCAACCCTTGTTTATACCATGAGGAGAACACAAACAACAGCAAACAAACAAACAGCAAACAAACCAAAAAAAACATCAAAGACTAGGTTGCGCATTGAAAATGACTCTATTTCTTCTAGACTTAAAGCCATCTCTTTCAGCTATCATTATCTCAGCTCATCATGAATTTCTGCTCAGGCATGTATTGATTCTTACCTTCAAGCTTCTCCTTCCCTTTTGTCTGACAGCTACTGAAATTTTTAGTGAGTTTAAATATCTTGGCATAAGGAAGAGATGTCTAGTTCTTATGCTGATATATTCTGAAGTTATTCTTAACTAGTCTGACCTCTGAAATTTCTTCACCGGTATCCATTAAAATATGACTAGATCCACCTGATCTTTTGGACATGAGGCTGGCACATTGCGGCAGCCCACAGTCTTAAGTCATGAGGCCCCAGTTTTTCACACCTTCTCTTCTCTTTTTTTTTTTTTTAAGATTTTATTTATTTATTTGACAGAGGGAGATAGTGAGAGCAGGAACACAAGCAGGGGGAGAGCGAGAGGGAGGAGCAGGTTTCCCGCCGAGCAGGGGCTCCATGCAGGGCTCCATCTCAGGAACCTGGGATCATGACCTGAGCCGAAGGCAGATGCTTAACGACTGAGCCACCCAGGGGCCCCTCCCACCTTCTCTTCTAAAATGCAGGTTTCTTTTCACTGTTTCTGTTTCTCTCCTGGGGCACATGGGACTCCTTGGATTGCCTAGGAGAGAGATGGATTTTGATGTAATAGTGTATGGTTAAGAAACTACCACTCGTAGAGTGTTGGCATAGTACCGTAGAAAGATATTCATAATTATTTTAAAAAAGTAATTTACATACTCCTGTCATTTCCATATAAATGTCTGGATGTGGCTGAGTATTCTTTAACGATATTAACATATCATAAAAGATACATTGTTGACTGAAGAAGCAGATATGGGAAACCGGCTGTCTTCTATTATGCCAGAAATTAAGGAAGTTTAGAAAAATGTAAATCAAAATCTCTCTTACTTATTATTTTTTGAAAATTATTGGTGTTTCATGTTAACATTAAAATTTTGTTTGAATTTCTAGTATAATAAGTAGTAGATTTTAAATTTTTAATAGAGTAAATATTTTGACTCTGTGGGTTTCTCAATAATTTGTAAAAGTATGAGGTGGTCATGAAATCAAAGAATTAAGGGAACCTCTGTTCTAAATACCACATATAAGCAAGGGACCTGAGGTGCTTCCTAAACCGATCTTGACTAGACTAGGCCTTCTCTCAACTAATTCCATTCTGTCATCTCAAGAGCACCATATTATTCTCAGGAGCAAAAACCTATGCTTCCTCATTTAGGCTTTTCTATCCTCCATTTCTCCCCAGCGCACATATGACTTCTTAATCTTCCCTCTTTCTCTTCAGAATGCACCTCCCCCAACTCCCTCCTCCATATCAACAGATTACAAGTGTTTTCTCATTCTTGTCTGTAAAGTCAAGTTTTGAGACAATTGTATAGTTGTTATCTACTTTTAAGAATATAGTTCTAAAAGTTTATTTTGAAACTAAGAGCTTAAAAATGAAGCAATGACCTTCACTGTTCTAAATCATTTTGGTACTCCCTCTCCTAAGATAATGGATATCAGCCACTGGTCTTATTCTTCATGGTTAAAAGATCATAGGAGGAAAGTAAGTATATGTATACATTTGTACATGCATACAATAAAGTAAGTTGGGTGATATGTCAAAACATTATCTCACTAAAATTATTTTTTCACTGCATGGTGTGCTTTTTTAAATTCAACCATCCTATGGGCCATTTTCTCTGTGATAACAACATTCTAATCTTTCCTCTTTAGTAAGTGTCTTCATTTATGACTTTTTAGATTAAGCACTATTATGGGCTGAACTCTGTCTCCTCCCCCCTCCCCAAATTTATATGTTGGAGTCCTGAAGCTGAGTACCTCAGTAGCTCAGAATGTGCCTTTAAAGAGGTAATTAAAATAAAATAAAATCATTAGTGTGGGACCTAATCCATCCTATTATGAATGTCCTCATAATAAAAGGAGATTAGAACAGAAGTATGCAGAAAGGAAAGACCTTGTGAAGAAGTCCTTCTACAAGCCCAAGAGAGAGACCTGGAAAAAAATCAACTCTACTGACACCTTGATCTCAGACTTTTGGCCTCCAGAATTGTGAGAAGTACAAACCTAACTGGTTATCTTATGTGTTCTCTAGGGTTGAGCTCAAATATTATTTCTTGCAGGAATATTTTTCTCAAATCCCAGTTTATTTATATGCTTACCTTATTTGCTATGGCAACATGACATATTTGGCTTCATTCATTCCTCTATCATATTATTGCCTCATGGGATTGAAAGCAATAATTCACTTGATTTTATTAATCTTTACCAAAATATCCTTGATGGATGGATCCATAACTTACTCAACTTTGCGTTATTAATAATTTGTATCAGCACTAACCTAATGTAAATAATCAATAAATATTTTCTTAAAATGGAAGGATACATTTCTGGGCATGAGAAGGACATAGCGGTGGGGAAAATGTGAAATCTTTAAAATAGGTAAAAAGCTTACAGGTTATCTTTACAATGGAATAATTGATGTTCAGCAGACCCTTGGGGTTATCTGATTTTACAGAGACTGTTCTATCATTGTTTTTAACTGGTCTGTTTTGAAATTTTTAGAGGTAGAAGTTAACTTGTGTGGGGCTGATGGTGATACAGAATATTCCTGTTCATAAAGATGCAAGTGAATTTTTTCTGGTAGAAATGCAAAAATGCTTTGATCCCATCCTCCCTGCCCTAAGAGATGAATCCAGACACTGCATTTCATTGTTCATTGGATATTAAGCAATTGTGTATCTATCTGTAATTTAATTTCAGTGTACTTGATTGTGTGCATGTTTTCAGATTTATTTTGCACATGTTTTAACATCTTATTTCTTCACTTATTAATGAGTTAAAATTCTGAAATACTTTTATAGTTGTAGGTATTTACTTTAAAAATTATTTAATAATAGTATATTGATAGAAATCATCTCTATGAAATATTATCCAATCCCATTGGATCATTTTCTATCTGCCAATTTTCTAGTTTTTAAAAATTTATTAAGAAAATGAACTTTGTACTTTCTCACTAAACAACAACCAATAAGAGATGATTTAATATTACATCCTTCCTTCCTTCTTTCTCTTTTTTGAATTATATTAACTTTATTTGAAAGAGACTTTGGGCTGATTTGTATTACCGGGCCATCATAGGGTTACTACTACTTTCTTTATTTGCTTTCATTCTTCACAGTTTTCTTTGTGTATGGATTTAGTCATTTGAGTGAGGCACTGTCTTTAATTCATCATTTTTATCATGTTGTTAGTACTGTTATCCTTAAATCTTCTTGTTTTAGAATATTTTAATATTTTATAATATTTTGATAAGACTACATTTGGCCTAATTAGAAATGTGAAATCAGAAGGGATGATGGCAATGCTCAAACTTTACTTCAAATGATTTTACAGTCATTTCAAGCAGAGGTCAAAGAAATAAACTATAACTCATTAGCCTGGGGCTATGGGTGATCTCTTGGCCGTACTGGAAATTGGCAGCCCTTCTGTTTTTTGTCCTTAAGGATTTTGAGTATTAAACTAATTGTTAAATAGGGGCGCCTGGGTGGCTCAGATGGTTAAGCGTCTGCCTTCGGCTCAGGTCATGATCCTGGAGTCCCGGGATCGAGTCCCGCATCGGGCTCCCTGCTCGGCGGGGAGTTTGCCTCTCCTCCCTCTGACCCTCCTCCCTCTCCTGCTCTCTGTCTCTCGTTCTCTCTCTCTCAAATAAATAAATAAAATCTTTAAAAAAACCCAAAAAACAAAAAAACTAATTGTTAAATATACCAAGTAGACTGAGAGTAAAAAAACAGGCTCTGCTGACATGTATAGAATAAAAAAGGCTATTAATTCCACAAAGAATCCCTTTTTGGTTAATATTTACAAGCAATGTCTGTGTCAGTAACTTGTGACATACCACAGAAAAATCTCTAAAGTATATAGATGGTCTGAACTCTTTTGTTTCTTGTTACACAGAAATGGTTTTGATGATATATCAAGCAATTATATAAAAAGATCCTTTTGGGGAGAGAATAAAAACACTCTACACATTTTATTTATGGTGAGTGATATGCCTGTTATTTGGAGCTTATAATTAGCTGCCTTCATATAAGCAGCATATTTACATATTAATATTTGAACCAACCTTCTTTTAAAAAGTAAAGTTTTGTTAAATTTTTTTCTTTACTGTTATTCTTCTCAATATTTAAATGTTGAAATTCCTTTTCATTTTGACTTCATGGGGTAAATATCTCTTGTCTGATTCAAAATTCTGCTCTTAAAATTTACTGAGCACCTTTCTGAATTCAGTTGAATACCTGTGCTATAGGCACTCCATAGAACAAAAGATACATAAACCGTGCTCTTGACTGCAAATATTCTGAGTGGATTATTTTGATAGATTAAATGATTGAAAATAAAAGTCAATATGTCATATAATAAATTAACTTTGTCTGGAAGGCTGTTGGGGACATAGACATCATAAAATGTTTATTCAAAGAGAGATGGAAGTAAAAGAAATGGAAATCTTCTTTTTTTTTAAGGATATTTATTTATTTGAGAGAGAGAGAATGAGAGACAGAGAGCACGAGAGGAAAGAGGGCAGAGGGAGAAGCAGACCCCCTGCCGAGCAGGGAGCCCGATGCCAGACTCAATCCCGGGACTCCAGGATCATGACCTGAGCCGAAGGCAGTGGCTTAACCAACTGAGCCACCCAGGCGCCCAAGAAATGGAAATCTTTAGCAATATATGTCAGATAATGAAAAAAGAAACATTTCAATGATAAATAATTTCAGAAGCATCTCTTCATATGTCCCCAGCCATTAAAGAAGTATGTCCTTCTTGGTGCTATCTTCATATTCTGAAGTGTTTCACATTTTGCATTCATCATTGTATGTAGCAACTTACATTTTTACTTTTCTGTCTGCCATGAGGTCCTTATGGTAGTGACTCTTGCACACATCTTTGTGTAATCATTGTCTAGTCCAGTGCCTGACACATGGTGAGAGTTCACTAATGGTTTTCAATATGGAATAAAGAGTGCTTTGGTTTTTGTCACATCTCAGACCAGTAGATCATGTTGCTAGCTGTTCAGCAATATTGGGATTATAGCTTGAATGAGATGTAAAAGTTCCTGGACTTACAAAGGAGATAATATTTTTTAAGCAAATCTTAGTGTATTACTGTTTCATTGCTGCAAAGGTAAATTACCAAACCTTAACAGATTCAAACAATACCCATTTATTAGCTCACAGTTCGGTAGGTGAGAGGTCCAAGCAAGCTCAACAGAATTCTGCTTAGTGTCTTACAAGGCTCCAATCAAGGTGTCAACTCGTGTAGGCTTTTAGCTAGAGGCTTAGGGAAGAATCTACTTCCAAGCTCATTCAGAATGTTGGCAGAATCCAGTTCCTTGTGGCCACAGTCTCCAGTTCTGTTTCCTTTGCTGTCAGATAAGAGCACACTCTGCTCATAGATACCATCAACATTCTTGCCACCCACATTCTTTCTACATGGCCCTTCCATCTTCAAAGCTATAGCAGTACATTGAGTCCTTCTTGCAGTTTAAATCCCCTGCCTTCCCCTTCTACCACTACCTGGAGAAAACTCTATGCTTTTAAAGGTCTCACGTGTTTGGATTAAGCCCAGTTGAATAATTTACTTTTTGCCACATTATCAGAGGAGTAACGTCATGGGATAAAAGTCATGAGTGCCATCTTAAATTTCTGTGTTCCACAGAGATGTACATGAACGGTTAGACAAGAACACATTTAAGAAAAAAGTGTGATAATTTAAACTATTACTTTTTATACTAAAGGATATATATTAATAATATATAATTAACCAGTATACTATTAATATATTATATTAATATTGAATTTATATTTATTTTATTTAATATTTATATTGATATCAATATCAAATGTACAGTATATTATAATAATCATAATATAATAATTGTAATAATTATATAATCACTATAAATATATTAATATTATATTATTAATATATTATAAGTCATATATATTAGTTAATATATAATAATTTAATATATATTAATTTATATATAATTTATATATATTTAATATATTTAAAATATTTAATATATATATTTAATTTATAAGGGATTCTTCCCCAAAGGCCAGCAAATTTTACAATTCAAAATTACTTACATCCTTTAAAGTAAAATTAAAATTTGTGAGTAGGTTGTGCTATGTACTGGATGTTTATGTACCCTCCCCCCGCCCAATTCATATACTGAGGCCCCAACCCCCAGTGTGATGGATTTGGAGGTGGGCTTTGTGAGGTAATTAGGTCATGAAGTTGTAGCCTTCATGAGCAGGATTAGTGCCCTTATAAAAAGAGGCACAAGAGAGGTAATCTTTCTGTGCCATGTGAGGCTAAAGTAAGAAGGCTGATCTTCGACGCTCCAACCTTTAGAACTATGAGAAATAAATATTTCTTGTTTAATCCATCCAGTATTCTTGTTATAGCAGCCTAGGCTGACTAAGACAGGTTGGAAAGATGAAATGTGAAATCTTCTCATAAGATCTGAAGACACTGTTTATGCCCTTTTGTCCAATCATTCCAACTGGTTTGACTTGCACATTTAATTACTGGGTTAGAAATGTACAAACAATACATTGAGCATATGAAACCTTAGGATGTAGATTCTTTCTTCATAAAGAAAGAATAAACTTACTGAATCCTAGAAGTTCTTTTCTCTTACATTAATGTGAGCATTTCCTTTTTGTGAAACATATTCACATGCATATATTGAAGTACATTTTTTGAGGGTTATTTATGGTAGAGTCAACATGAATTTAAAGTTCATTTATGTTTCAAATTATTTTGTTTGGTTTCTTAATTGCATATTTCTGAGGGCCGTCGGCAAACATGAAAGTCCCTTTGGCACAAAGAAATATTATAAATATATACACATACGGACATGTTTATAGGTCCACTATTACAATGTGGTGACAGTTCATTATACTGTCATTCTGGGAATCCCACAGGTAAAGCCGAGCATGTGATTTTGTTGCAAGTCCCAGTGTCTATTACTTTGCTTACAAAATAAAGAAGGTGCTTCAGAAATATGCTATATCCCAGTCTCTTTTTTTCAATGGTGGACTTAAGTTTTTGTAAGAAAATTTTACAAAATTATCTAAAAATTTTCAAATATCAAAAGAGATTTTCCAGACAATGTTTGGTGGGATTCAAAAAATCAGAACTACTTTCCAATTAAGTACAGGGAATACTTAAGCATAATACCTGTTATATGAACTGTCTAGTAGGAGTAAAATAGGTTTTAATGTTAAAAACACCACAATAAACATGGCTTGAATTTTGGCTCTTCATCCGTCATAAATGCTGTGATATCTGAAAAGTTCTTAACTTCTGTGGTCTTTAATTTTCTCCTCTGTCAAATAAAAATAATAATACCAGCCTTATAGTGTTATTTGTAGGATAAAGTATTGCATACAAAATGCTCCAAGTAGTACAAAGCTTTACAACTGGTGGTAAATATCACCACAAAACAATATCAATTATTTTTCCTTTTTTTAAAGATTTATTTATTTTAGAGAGAGAGAGCACAAATGGGAAGGGCAAAGGGAGAGAGAGAGAATCTCAAGCAGGCTCCATGCTCAGAGCGGAGCCTGACATGGGGCTTGATTTCATGACCCTGAGATCAAGGACCTGAGCTGAAACCAAGAGTCAGACACTTAACCAACTGGGCCACCCAGGAACCCCTGTTTTACCTTTTATAGTGTTCATGGAGAATATGAGAGGAAATAACAAAAATATTTTTTAACTCCTGAACTGAAAGAAAATAAAAGCAACTTTTTCAACATGAGGAAAATAATGATATTGTCCATGGACTCTAAGGCAGTATATATAATCCATATCAAAGAGGACAAATAAATTAGAATATGAGGCATATTGTCTGTAAATGAAATTCTTGAATCATCAAACTCCAAGAAGCTGGCCATATTTCCAAAGGTGGGGGTGGGTGTAGAGGTAGGGGCAGGAGGTAAGAAAGAATACACTTGGGTCTGTAAATATCTTCTTTGGACCTGTGTATTTATTTACATAAGAGAAAATATGGTCACCTTATCTAGGTTTTTTCTTAAAGTCTAATCTGTTTCACAGCGAATAGTATATTTCTTTCCCTTTGGACGGATTACACTCAGCCTGGTCAGTGTGTTAAATAACTTAGTTCCTAACAGCTGTGTCATCCTTCACTCTTCAAACCAAGTGCCAAAGAGGGAGGAAAACAGATGAAATCTTGTAGCAGCCCTGACTCAGGCAGCATGCTCTCAGTTCTGTTTGCTCAGGTCCGCAGGAGGGTACATGAGTTTTAACCAGGAGAAATGTAGTAAACAGAATAAAAAGACCATGAGTAAGTGAAGTGGCAAGAACAATGAGGGAAAACTTTTTTACGGTGTGGTTGTTTACTGAATGAAGACCTGGGTTTGTTCTATCTGATGCTTCCTCACTTCTTAAGAACACAGGGATAATTATGAATCTGATACCTTCAAAGGAGGCAAGAACAGATTCGGACAGTAGTATAGTTATTGCTTTCTTCTACCTGGATGTCTCACTACTTATCTAGGGTTGAAACAGATGGCTGTGGAGTTGTGCTTTAGGGCTGGAATCTCAGCTGTGATTTTTTTTTTTAAGTCCTTTCATGATTTGATTTTTTCTTATATACCAATGTATTTGCAGTTTTACTGAATTTTACTTTTAGCGAGTGGGGTAGTGTTATCTTCCCATTTTTTTGATTAAGTCGGTTCAGCTATGGTGCTATTCAATAAGTATCTTCAATATTATTATATTATAATTATTTTAAATCACATTTAAAGCTTGAATTTGGACTTGTACCTTCATCTCCTATATTATGTATATTCCATTATTTAGACTTTGGGAGCCTTCTTTGGTTTTAGGCATGAATGTCTACGTTGTAGATTAAGTAGACTCCATTGACTATTGTCTATTTTGGGTCTGTAGTTTAATATGGAATTGTGTTAAACTGGTGATTTATATTTGACATTATTTTACATTATTTTGAAGTAAATTATTTAATTTTTGAATTCTGGAATTTTGAACATTTACTGTAATTTGTAATATAACAGATGGGAAATACTTGAATATAGATGACGAGAAAAATAAAACAAAACCCAAACCAAACAAAACAAAGAGATATGGGGCACAGATCACTATATCACTCTGAATTAAAAGGAATTAATTCTAACTCTATTAAGAGATTTCTCCATGTTTATTTCAATCAATACAGATAAAAAATCCTCTTCATTTGATCTTTCAAATATTTTTACAGTCTATATATCTTTTTCTTGTATATTTGGATCTATTTTTTTCATGACCTACTGTGAAATTTTTATTTCTTAAAAGCACAAGAATATAAAAACTGAGAGACATTAGTCTATTAAAAATTATCTCTACTATATCTGTAAATAAATCAAGATTTCTTCGGGGGTGGTTGTTATAATAGTGACTAGTTGATCTTCACTATGGCAGTGAATGCTTCTTGACCCAGGATATCTAACTAGGTAGAAATAAATCTCCAATATCTCCCAAGAAGCTGTGGGTATGAAGGAAGTAATATCTGTGAAATCAGTTTAGCTAGACTCTTGTGATAAAAAGCATTTTTTAAATATTAGAAGGATAATGAAAGTACAAGAAGCTATGCTTCATTTCAAAACAATAGAACATTCCCTCAGTTAAATAAATGTTTAGATTTTTTTGGCCAGCAAAATGGAATACAGGAACATAAGCCATTTTAAATCAAACTTTCACTCAGACGTAAGTTATGTTTGAATCCTCGTTATTGTCAATGAGTTCAATGATCATAAACACCAAATTGCGATAGGATGTGTGTTGAAGAACTTGTCTTATAGTTTGTGATACTGGCTGATACATATAGGAAAGTGTTAAAAAGTTATAAAACAAAACCTTAATCATACAATTATTAAGCTATCTCTATTACAAGAAGATACTATATGAATTAAAACTATAATCAGGACCTTTTTTGATGGGCTTTTCTTTAATGTTTTTCCAGTGTTCATGCATATTTTAATCACACATTGTGTTTGTATGTTCATAGTCATTCAGAGATTTACTCATCTATAATATTTGTCCATGTATGCTTTTTCTCCATCCACTAATGTGAAACCTTTATATGACACTCAAAATTATATTTGAGCAGGGGATTTTGTATTTGTTTAATAATGCAATAGAGGGGCGCCTGGGTGGCTCAGTCGTTAAGCGCCTGCCTTCGGCTCAGGTCATGATCCCCAGAGTCCTGGGATCGAGCCCCGCATCGGGCTCCCCACTCGGCGGGAAGCCTGCTTCTCCCTCTCCCACTCCCCCTGCCTGTGCTCCTCTCTCACTGTGTCTCTCTCTGTCAAATAAATAAATAAAATCTTTAAAAAAAAATAATGCAATAGAAAACAAAATCTCATGGCTTTGTATTAATTATTTCTAATTTCTAGTAGAGATATGCTTATGTTAAAAATGTTCCTTTCATTTTTGAATTATAGGTCATAATAGGTAAAAGACTCAGGTTTGCCTGAAGAATGCCAATATTAGACAATTTGACCAGATTTGCACTATTGTGTTTAATACATTTCTGAGTATGTACACTGTGCTATTGGAAAAAAGCTCATGAGATATTTAGTAAATAAACAGAATGAATTAGTCAATTTCCTAATATGCGTTTGTCTACAAGATAAAAAATTCTTTCTACAGGTGACAAGCATTGGTTCTCTAGCCTAAGATTTGATTTTCTTGTCACAAAGAAAGAAATAACTACAGTTGAGAGAATGCTTCTTTATAAGCACCCTTGTAAGGAAATGAGAGGTATGAAAATGCAGGAAGGAATATGTTCTGGAAATCCCGAGTGAGTCATTCTATTATTTTTCTGAAATTCAGCCAGCATTGCTGTGATAGGTTCAGTGCTTTTGTCCCATAAATATGTCCTATTCGTGATAAGCACCATGAAGTTCTCTACATCAAGTGCTTCTTACTAAATCCAATAAAATGAACCTCTTTGCTTTCCATAATATTATTGTGTCACTGAAGGCAACTCTTTTTATAACCATTTTGTATATTTTCTTCATTTGAAGTTTTTGTAAACTTTTTAGCTGCCGTTATTGGTATTGTATAATTTATCCAGAGAGAAAGCAAGTCTTCTCGAGTCTCTCACCATGAAATATAGCCACGCGGACCCAAAGAATTGTGGATGTTCACAATAAGAAGAAACTGTGACTTGGAACCTGTGTGGCAAAAATGTCTGAAATTTATGGAAACCCAAAGAAAGAGACAATAATGTTGGTACTATACAGAACTCTGGCCTAAAATAGGGTTGGAAGCTTTCACATGAAAACAAAATGCTACCATTTCTATATCCATATACATAGCTTAACTATTCTGTGTTTACAACTACTTCTATATTTGGAAAAAAAAATGGCAATATATACTCAGCATAATAACTTGGTGGAATTGCATTTATGGTTGCAGTCATAAATAACACAATTTGAGTTATATTTTTTAATTTTTTAATATTTTTTATTTAATTTTCCACGATATTGTGTATGAGTTACCACAAAGGTCAAATTTTCTGGTAACTATATTTTGAATGCCATAAAAAGTGTGTTTATACTTTAATCAGACTAAAATACTAGGATTTGATAAAGTATAATTAAATTTTTAAATGATTGTATATCTTGAAGTTTTCCTCTAAAAGTGTTTCCTTTAATAAATGGATTTTTTAATTACCTTAAATCTTACATATGCAACTTAGAAGAAATAGAAATAATTACTTCTTTAAGACCAGTTGAGTCCTCATGAAAAAATATAACTTCTGACAAAACAGAATTGGGATCAAAATACTTTGACCAGAAATGTTATTTTTATTTTACTTTTTAAAATTTTTAAATTTTTTTAGTAAGAGAAAGAGAGAATTAACAGGGAGGGACAGAGGGAGAGAGAGAGAGAATCTTAAGCAGGTTCCATGCTCAACACAGAGCCTTGTGTGGGGCTTGATCTCACGACCTGGAGATCATGACCTGAGTGGAAATCAAGCGCTCAACCGACTGAGCCACCCAGGTGCCCAAGAAATGTTATTTTTAAACATCTTTGTAAATTACTTCTATCTCTCTTCTCACCCCAGTTTCCTCCTCCAAACTCCTCCATTTGACATGTAGCATCGCTTAAGTATCCAAGCAAATTGGCAGTTTTTGACCACAGTTCCAGTGGAGGTGATGGGCAAGTATTGCAGACTTTGATGAATAATGGAGATTTTTTTATTTCTTTCACTTTCAGAAATAAGTGTAGATAAGATTGTAGAGGGATTAGATTACCAAAAAAGAAAACTAACAGAAATTGATATATGGACTTAGGTAGATTTAAATAAAAGATTCTAATTAACATTTGTTTATATCTATTTATTTGCATTTAAAGGAAATTAGCGAGCACATTTTCCCCACTAAGAATAACCTGTACCATAAAAATTCAACATAATTTTCCACTTATTTTAAAAGTATTTGAAGGAAATAATATTTAAATAAGTTAGATCCATACATTTTTTTACACATGTGGAACAGACAATGTGTTGGAGTAGAGCAAGGCTTAAGAATGGTAAAAGGATTGGCAGTAATACATGTGACAGATGATGAATCTGAACCAGGGCTCTAGTTGGATGGGTGGAAAAGAGAAGGTAGATTGAGAAATTTTTAAGAAAAGTTTGGCCTAACTTGGTATTTAATTGAATGCAAGGGGTGTGAGTAATTAGGGAGACTAACATTACTCCCAGGAGTATCACTTGGGCAGGGGCATGGTAACTGATGCACAGAGTATGCAGAATGTATTATGGAGAAGGGTGTTAGGGAGAGACCATGATTTCTGCTGAGGTGTGTTGACTTTCTGGATGTCTAACAGGTAAGGAATCACACACTCTGCAAACTGCTAATCCGTTGAGATATTTTTCTTAAGAATATCTTAGCAAGCTTCAGAGACGTGGGAACTTTCTTTAGGGGACAAAGCTACATTGACACTGTTGAAGTCATGCTGAAGTGAATAGTATATGATTTAAAGTCAAAATATCATTTAAATTGTTCTTTGCCGTTTCCCTGCAATGTGACTTCAGCAAACTGAATCCCCGAGTCTCTGTCATCTCCCAGGATTATTGTGAGGACCAAGTTAATGAACATGTCAAAATGGTTTCTAACATGTAGCAAATGCTAAATTGTGTTAGTCCTTCCTTTTTTATTGAAAGGACCCTGTTATTCTTCCAATAGTCTTTGCCATTCCTCTTCTCCTCTCTTTGTATTACCACCACTTAAATCATTCTAAATGGTATCTTGGCCTCTCCCCATTTACACAATTGATTCACTCAGCAATTGTGTTTTGCAAGCCCTGCAGTGAATCAATTGCTGCTTTAGACACTTGGTATACAGCAGTGATGTTTCCAATTAATCTTCCATACTGATATAATAGTTACTGTTTTAAAATTCAGAATTAATTTTGTTACATAATGGATAAAGTGTTTCTTCTGTCTTCACAGTGTCTACATGTTCAGATCTAAAGTCCCTAATCAGGAGTACGAAGACTTTCATAAAATCTGTCTCTAGTCTTCCCGACTGACCTCATCTACAGCTCATCCCCAAATCTACAGGTATCCTTTCCAAACCCCCAGGTGTTCTATCCTCTAGCATCACACGTCACCTCACAGAACTTATCTCTTATGAACACCATTTCTTCTGCTGAGTATTCTTGCTATTTTATGGTGTTTCTTACATTTAAAAGATCTGAGATGCCATCCTGGTATTAGAATATATCTATTTGGTCCTCAAAATTTACTAGTTCTTTTTAATGGTCCATAACTTCCACTTTTTACTAGGCATGATTATTTATTTTAGATATGAGTCCCCAGACCTCTTTATGTGAAGCTCTCATAGCATAATGTCCTCCCCTGTGAAACTTAATATTGAGCTGCTGGTCTGAACACAGGCTCTCTGCTGGCAGCCAGGTCCCAGAGAGAAAAAAAGAGCTGAAGGCACAGACTTTATATCAAAATCACCAATTAATTATGATATTTTTTCTTTCCAGGGAATGTATAATGCTAATGGATGTTTCTCCATTTGGAAATAGGAATGGTGGGTGAATAAGCATTTGCTGCTGTCCCCAAAGTTCGTTCAGTTGTAGGTATCTACAGAAGTGAAGATGTTTAGTAGGCACTCAGAAATGCTTGCCTGGACCTCAAAAGAGCTAGAACCTGGAGTAAAAGGAACTAGTGAAAGAGAGAGAAAACGGAACATTTACGAGAACCCAGAGAGCGTAGCATCATAGAAATTGAGGGAGATTTCAAAAAGAAACATGATCAGAAGTACTAAATACTTGGTAAATGACAAAGGATTTTGAGGATCAGGAAGACCTGGGCATGACAATAGTAGGGATAACTGGAGAAAAAGAAAGTGGCATTGCAAGAGAAAGAAGGAAAAATACATAAATCCGACATTGACAGGAAACGGGAAAAGGTGGGAAGGTTGGAGGAGGGGGGCAGGACATCTTGTTTGGGGGCAATGGTTGTTAGGTAGCCTTGAAGGCTTCAAGGTTTCCCGAAGGTCACTTAAAAAAATGATCCAATATACAAGTGTCATGCTCAGCAACCGCTGCGTAAGTGTGTACTTACTTTACTTTTTTCTTTTCTCTTCTTACTTTAATCCATCTTTATCTTTTAATGCAGAACAACAAAAAAAAGCCTTTATTTCTGAATTGCTACAGACTTTGCCCCTGAAAATCTCTATGCTCTGAAGAATTATGTAAGGCTTTAGTCAAACATCTGCTTTTTATTTATCTTTGTTTATTTAAGTCCCCACTTTATTATTTTATAAACAGTAGCACAGATAACGAAATTATGGATGGTTATTTTTGTTGGAGAAGAGTTAAACAGTGCTCAGCAAGAATAAAAAATTTTAGCTGTCAGGAAAAGTTTCAAATTCTCCTCTTTTGAGAAAAGACTGGGTAATTTTCATTTACTCGAGCAGAAAACATGTTTTCTCCAATTTTTACTTATACATGAAGGCAGTAGAAGGTTGCCAAGGGCTTTGTAAGCATTTGATAGTGCAGATTTGGTGGAAGCAAAATGGAGAGAACACTTCTGTGCTGAAATATAGAGGGGCACTTAAGACTGTAATGGGACCGTGCTTCTATCTGGTAACGTTTAAAGGCTGGTAGGGATATACTGGATTTTCCAGATTAAAGTAATTACACTACCATTTTAGGATTTTCAACATACATGCTTGGGTTGTTAAGAAACAAAAATCAGCTGAGTAAAATTTAAAGATCTTTTTGGCTTTATTCAGTAATTCATGAATCAGGCAGCATCCAATGTAGCAGACAGAAGGAAGCTCTGAGGAGCTGTACAAAATGAGAGACTTATAGGCAGAAGGGAGTGGGAACAAGGAAGTTAGACTAGACAAAAAGGAGATTGGTTATGGCAAGGTCACTTTCCTTTAGTAGATGTCAGGGGTCTATCAGGCAGATGACCTAACTAGTGCTGATCAGGGGATTCCCGGTTGACTGGTTTAAGATTCCATTTCTGGGAGAGCCAAAAGTCTCAGTTTAGTGACTTAGCATAAGTGACTCCATTTTGGGCCTGTTGTTGTCTTGTCTTTTTTTTTTTTTTTTAAAGATTTTATTTATTTATTTGACAGAGACAGAGACAGTGAGAGTGGGAACACGAGCAGGAAGAGTGGGAAAGGGAGAAGCAGGCTTCCTACTGAGCAGGGAGCCTGATGCGGGGCTCGATTCCAGGACCCTGGGATCATGACCTGAGCCGAGTCAGGTGCTTAACGACTGAGCCACCCAGGTGCCCCTGTCATCTTGTTTTTAATAGGGTACATTGTTTTCCCAACTCCTATAGTTTCCATGAGGAAGGCTATTCTCTAATAATTCCTGGTTCTCAGCTGCATTGCTAGTCCTTTCAAGGAGGTGGATAAATGACCTAAATGATGAGTTTGGGAGAGGAATTAGCATGTGTGGCTCAGCTATTTGCTCCTGCTTTTTTCTGGGAGCTCATTCATGCCATAGGTTTTATAGATGAGACCACCACATCATCTGTCAGGCTTTCTCTTTCTGGGACTAAGTGAACACATCAGTTTAATTCTGAGACTCAGGATTAAAAAGACCATTGTTACTGCACACTTAGAATATATCCTCAAATTTAGCATTTTTTTTTTAGTATTAAAGGTAAAACTTTGTTATTATCTACCGACATGTTTTTCTCTGTTAATGAACTCAAAACTCACACAGAGAGATATCTGTTGTCAGTTGAGGATTGAGAAGATCAATTAACATCGTTCACTAGAAAATGTCTTGATGATAAAGTAGAGAGTTGATATTTATATGGTACTTACAATGATCTTCACACTGTGATTTCACAGTACTTTGCTCCGTATCTCTAGTATATAATTTATCACATTGTTAAAATGGCTAGCTTATTTATTTCTTATTCATCTCTATGTCTAGTTCTTAGTTCACTGACTGGCACATAATACGTGCTTAATAATTATTTGTGGAATATATAAATGAATGGAATTCAAAAGATCTTTAAGGAATATCAATTTCATTCTCTTTTCTGTAACTTGAATTTAAAAATAACCAAAAAAGAAAAATAAAAAAAATCCAAATATGAAACCTGATATCTGACTAAAAATTATAACACTAAACATTTGGGGATTCTTCCAAACATTTATCATATTATGAAGGACAAAACACTCCATATTTTAGGACTGATTTGTAATTTTACAAGCATTAGGTGTGAATCTGAATTTTAAAAAGGGTCATTTAAATTAGATATAATGATCATGAAGTAGCAGAGGTAGAAAACCATGCTATTAATCCCAAAATAGAAAAAAAAATGACAGGCAAATCAGAGGCAGCAAGATGTAGACCTTAGTAAAATTATTATTATCTTATTGTTACTAGTCTTGTAAATAAATGCTATCACCAGATGTAATGAGATTTGTTATAGTTTAGGAGTTGACTCAGGCTTAGAACTAAACATTAACCACGGAAATTATGGATAAAATGAAATTAGAAATAAAACTACAAAACCTGCAATGATTTAAAAGACAAATGGGTACAAAGTATTACATCCCTGAGTTTAAGTCAGGTAGTTTAAAACCTTCAAAGAACTCAGTGGCTTTTCAATGGAAGCTGCACACACCTCCCCGTACAGTTTTTGAATGATCAGAACCTGCATTTTCACAAAAGAACTTGGGAGCTATGTAATTAAAGAAACTTGATTTGAAAATTATTAATGAGATTAAAAAGGATTTTTCACATTATTCAAATATGAAGTCATGAGTTCATTCAATTCACCTTTGAGGTTAATGTGTATGTTAGTTTCTCAATCAGTTATTATTACATTTCAGGGGACACAGTTCTGATGTATATTAAACACACCCTTTCCTAAAACCAACGTGGAAAATAAGGGGGTTACTATTAATATGACTAAGAGTTATTGAAGCCATGGAGTCTCATTGCAAATATATTTTTCTTTGCAAAATGTATTAACTGGTGGGGCCATTCACAATTCACACGGCTAGTATTTGCTCTCGATGACTTGATGAATATTTAAAAAAATTATTTTTTATTGTTATGTTAATCCCCATACAATACATCATTAGTTTTAGATGTAGTGTTCCATGATTCATTGTTTATGCATAACACCCAGTGCTCCATGCTGAACGTGCCCTCCTCAATACCCATCACCAGGCTAACCCATCCTCCCACCCCCCTCCCCTCTAGAACCCTCAGTTTGTTTTTCAGAGTCCATCGTCTCTCATGGTTTGTCTACCCCTCCGATTTCCCCCCCTTCGTTCTTCTTCTTTCTTTTTTTTTTCTTAACATATATTGCATTATTTGTTTCAGAGGTACAGATCTGAGATTCAACAGTCTTGCACAATTCACAGCACTTACCAGAGCACATTGCCTCCCCAATGTCTATCACCCAGTCACCCGCTCCCTCCCACCCCACCCCCCACTCCAGCAACCCTCAGTTTGTTTCCTGAGATTAAGAATTCCTCATATCAGTGAGGTCATATGATACATGTCTTTCTCTGATTGACTTATTTCGCTCAGCATAATACCCTCCAGTTCCATCTACGTCGTTGCAAATGGCAAGATCTCATTCCTTTTGATGGCTGCATAATATTCCATTGTATATATATACCACATCTTCTTTATCCATTCATCTGTCGATGGACATCTTGGCTCTTTCCATAGTTTGGCTATTGTGGACATTGCTGCTATAAACATTGGGGTGCACGTACCCTTTTGGATCCCTACTTTTGTATCTTTGGGGTAAATACCCAGTAGTGCAATTGCTGGGTCATAGGGTAGCTCTATTTTCAACTTTTTGAGGAACCTCCATACTGTTTTCCAGAGTGGCTACACCAGCTTGCATTCCCACCAACAGTGCAGGAGGGTTCCCCTTTCTCCGCATCCCTGCCAACATCTGTCGTTTCCTGACTTGTTCATTTTAGCCATTCTGACTGGTGTGAGGTGGTATCTCATTGAGGTTTTGATTTGGATTTCCCTGATGCCAAGCGATATTGAGCACTTTTTCATGTGTCTGTTGGCCATTTGGATGTCTTCTTTGGAAAAATGTCTTTTCATGTTTTCTGCCCATTTCTTGATTGGATTCTTTGTTCTTTGGGTGTTGAGTTTGATAAGTTCTTTATAGATTTTGGATGCTAGCCCTTTATCTGATATGTCATTTGCAAATATCTTCTCCCATTCTGTCGGTTGTCTTTTGGTTTTGTTGACTGTTTCCTTTGCTTTGCAAAAGCTTTTTATCTTGATGAAGTCCCAATAGTTCATTTTTGCCCTTGCTTCCCTTGCCTTTGGCGATGTTTCTAGGAAGAAGTTGCTGCGGCTGAGGTCGAAGAGGTTGCTGCCTGTGTTCTCCTTTAGGATTTTGATGGACTCCTGTCTCACATTGAGGTCTTTCAACCATTTGGAGTCTATTTTTGTGTGTGGTGTAAGGAAATGGTCCAGTTTCATTCTTCTGCATGTGGCTATCCAATTTTCCCAACTCCATTTGTTGAAGAGACTGTCTTTTTTCCATTGGACATTCTTTCCTGCTTTGTCAAAGATGAGTTGACCATAGAGTTGAGGGTCCATTTCTGGGCTCTCTATTCTGTTCCATTGATCTATGTGTCTGTTTTTGTGCCAGTACCATGCTGTCTTGATGATGACAGCTTTGTAATAGAGCTGGAAGTCTGGAATTGTGATGCCGCCAGCTTTGCTTTTCTTTTTCAACATTCCTCTGGCTATTCGGGGTCTTTTCTGGTTCCATACAAATTTTAGGATTATTTGTTCCATTTCTTTGAAAAAAGTGGATGGTATTTTGATGGGGATTGCATTGAATGTGTAGATTGCTCTAGGTAGCATTGACATCTTCACAATATTTGTTCTTCCAATCCATGAGCATGGAACATTTTTCCATTTCTTTGTGTCTTCCTGAATTTCTTTCATGAGTATTTTATAGTTTTCTGAGTACAGATCCTTTGCCTCTTTGGTTAGATTTATGGCTAGGTATCTTATGGTTTTGGGTGCAATTGTAAATGGGATCGACTCCTTAATTTCTCTTTCTTCTGTCTTGTTGTTGGTGTATAGGAATGCCACTGACTTCTGTGCATTGATTTTATATCCTGCCAGTTTACTGAATTCCTGTATGAGTTCTAGCAGTTTTGGGGTGGAGTCTTTGGGGTTTTCCACATAAAGTATCATATCATCTGCAAAGAGTGAGAGTTTGACTTCTTCTTTGCCGATTTGGATGCCTTTGATTTCTTTTTGTTGTCTGATTGCTGTGGCTAGGACTTCCAATACTATGTTGAATAGCAGTGGTGATAGTGGACATCCCTGCCGCGTTCCTGACCTTAGGGGGAAAGCTCTCAGTTTTTCCCCTTTGAGAATGATATTCGCTGTAGGTTTTTCATAGATGGCTTTTATGATATTGAGGTATGTACCCTCTATGCCTATACTCTGAAGAGTTTTGATCAAGAAAGGATGCTGTACTTTGTCAAAAGCTTTTTCTGCATCTATTGAGAGGATCATATGATTCTTGTTCTTTCTTTTGTTAATGTATTGTATCATGTTGATTGATTTGCGTATGTTGAACCAACCTTGCAGCCCAGGGATAAATCCCACTTGGTTGTGGTGAATAATCCTTTTAATGTACTGTTGGATCCTATTGGCTAGTATTTTGGTGAGAATTTTTGCATCCATGTTTGTCAGGGATATTGGTCTGTAGTTCTCCTTTTTGATGGGGTCTATGTCTGGTTTTGGGATCAAGGTAATGGTGGCCTCATAAAATGAGTTTGGAAGTTTTCCTTCCATTTCTATTTTTTGGAACAGTTTCAGAAGAATAGGTATTAATTCTTCTTGAAATGTTTGGTAGAATTTCCCTGGGAAGCCATCTGCCCCTGGGCTTTTGTTTATTGGGAGATTTTTGATGACTGCTTCAATTTCCTTAGTGGTTATAGGTCTGTTCAGGTTTTCTATTTCTTCCTGGTTCAGTTTTGGCAGTTGATACATCTCTAGGAATGCATCCATTTCTTCCAGGTTATCTAATTTGCTGGCATAGATTTGCTCATAATATGTTCTTATAATTGTTTGTATTTCTTTGGTGTTGGTTGTGATCGCTCCTCTTTCATTCATGATTTTGTTGATTTGGGTCATTTCTCTTTTCTTTTTGAGAAGTCTGGCCAGGGGTTTATCAATCTTGTTAATTCTTTCAAAGAACCAGCTCCTAGTTTCGTTGATCTGTTCTACTGTTCTTTTGGTTTCTATTTCATTGATTTCTGCTCTGATCTTTATTATTTCTCTTCTCCTGCTGTATTTAGGCTTTATTTGCTGTTCTTTCTCCAGCTCCTTTAGGTGTAGGGTTAGGTTGTGTACTTGAGACCTTTCCTGTTTCTTGAGAAAGGCTTGTATTGCTATATACTTTCCTCTTAGGACTGCCTTTGCTGCATCCCAAAGATTTTGAATAGTTGTGTTTTCATTTTCATTGGTTTCTATGAATTTTTTAAATTCTTCTTTAATTTCCTGGTTGACCCATTCATTCTTCAGTAGGATGCTCTTTAGCGTCCATGTATTTGAGTTCTTTCCGACTTTCCTCTTGTGATTGATTTCTAGTTTCAAAGCATTGTGGTCTGAATATAGGCAGGGAATGATCCCAATCTTTTGGTACTGGGTGAGACCTGATTTATGACCTAGGATGTGATCGATTCTGGAGAATGTTCCATGGGCACTAGAGAAGAATGTGTATTCCGTTGCTTTGGGATGGAATGTTCTGAATATGTCTGTGAAGTCCATTTGGTCCAGTGTGTCATTTAAAGTCTTTATTTCCTTGTTGATCTTTTGCTTAGATGATTTGTCCATTTCAGTGAGGGGGGTGTTAAAGTTCCCCACTATTATTGTATTGTTGTCAATGTGTTTCTTTGCTTTTGTTATTAATTGCCTTATATAATTGGCTGCTCCCATGTTAGGGGCATAGATATTTACAATTGTTAGATCTTCTTGTTGGATAGACCCTTTAAGTAGGATATAGTGTCCTTCCTCATCTCTTATTACAGTCTTTGGTTGAAAATCTAATTTGTCTGATATAAGGATTGCCACCCCAGCTTTCTTTTGGTGTCCATTAGCATGGTAAATCGTTTTCCACCCCCTCACTTTCAATCTGGGGGTGTCTTTGGGTCTAAAATGAGTCTCTTGCAGACAGCATATCGATGGGTCTTGTTTTTTAATCCAATCTGATAGCCTGTGTCCTTTGATTGGGGCATTTAGCCCATTTACATTCAGGGTAACTATTGAAAGATAGGAATTTAGTGCCATTTTATTGCCTATAAGGTGACTATTACTGTATATTGTCTGTGTTCCTTTCTGGTCTATGTTGCTTTTAGGCTCTCTGCTTAGAGGACCCCTTTCAATATTTCTTGTAGGGCTGGTTTCGTGTTTGCAAATTCCTTTAGTTTTTGTTTGTCCTGGAAACTTTTTATCTCTCCTTCAATTTTCAATGACAGCCTAGCTGGATATAGTATTCTTGGCTGCATATTTTTCTCATTTAGTGCTCTGAATATACCCTGCCAGTCCTTTCTGGCCTGCCAGGTCTCTGTGGATAGGTCTGTTGCCAATCTAATGTTTCTACCATTGTAGGTTACAGACCTCTTCTCCTGAGCTGCTTTCAGGATTTTCTCTTTGTCTCTGAGACTCATAAGTTTTACTATTAGATGTCAGGGTGTTGACCTATTTTTATTGATTTTGAGAGGGGTTCTCTGTGCTTCCTGGATTTTGATGCCTGTTTCCTTCCCCAAATTAGGGAAGTTCTCTGTTATAATTTGCTCCAGTGTACCTTCTGCCCCTCTCTCTCTTTCTTCTTCTTCTGGGATCCCAATTATTCTAATGTTGTTTCGTCTTATGGTATCGCTTATCTCTCGAATTCTGCCCTCGTGATCCAGTAGTTGTTTATCTCTCTTTTTCTCAGCTTCTTATTTTCCATCATTTGGTCTTCTATATCACTGATTCTCTCTTCTGCCTCATTTATCCTAGCAGTTAGCACCCCCATATTTGATTGCACCTCATTAATAGCCTTTTTGATTTCTACTTGGTTAGATTTTAGTTCTTTTACTTCTCCAGAAAGGGTTTCTCTAATAACTTCCATGCTTTTTTCAAGCCCAGCTAGTATCTTTAAAATGATGATTCTGAACTCTAGATCCGACATCGTACTAATGTTCGTATTGAGTAGGTCCCTGGCAGTTGGTACTACCTCTTGTTCTTTTTGCTGAAGTGATTTTTTTTCGTCTTGTCATTTTGTCCAGAGGAAAATAGATTAATGAGAGAACAAAATGCTAACAGGGTAACAACGTTCCCAGAAAATATACTCTAAACAAATCAGAATAGACCTGAAGCAGTGGGAAAAGAAAGAGAAAGAGAGAAAAAAGAAAAAGAAAAAAAAAAATAAAAATAAAAAGATAAAGATAAAAACAAACAAAAACAGAACAAAACAAAAAAACCCCAGAATGTGATCAAATATGGTCAGGCTGGTATATAGATCAGTGCCACACACTAGATTTTGGGTGTATTTTGGTCTGGTAGAAGAAAGTGCCTCCCAAAATTTTAAAGAAAGAAAAACTTATATATGTACAAAAATAAGGGTTGATATGATGAAGGGATGGAATATGACTGTAAAGATGGAAATTATAAAAACATTTTATGAAAGGAATTGATAAGAAGTTGTTTGAAAAAAGAAAGAAGAGGATTTAAAAAAAAAAAGAAAAAAAAGAGGGAGAGAATGTGATCAGGCAGGGGAGTAGAAAAAACCATACACCAGGGATTTAGGGTATATTTCGATCTGTTAGAAGAAACTATCTCAAAATTTTAAAGAGAAAACAACTTATATATATATGCCAAAAATATGGGTAACTACTATGAAGGGATAGAATATGACTCTAAAAATGAAAAATAAAAATGAAAAATAAAAATGAAAAATAAAAAAAATTTAAAAAAGGGATTGATAAGATGTTGGTTGAAAAAGGGAAAAAGAAAAATTCAAAAAAAAAAGAAAAAGTTAAAAAAAATTAACTTTGAAAGACTAAAGAATCATGGTAAAAAAGCCATGAATTCTATGTGCATTATTCCCCTAGCGCTGGAGTTATGCCGTTCTCATTGATGGGTAAACTTCGTCTTGGCTGGCTGTTCTTGCTGATCTTCTGGGGGAGGGGCCTGTTGCCGTGGTTTCCAAAAGTCTCTGCCAGAGGCGGAACTGCCCCGCCCTTGCCCCGTCCGGGCTAAGTAATCTGCTCGGGTTTGCTCTCCAGAGCTTTTGTTCCCTGCAAGCTTTCTATACAGCTTTGGAGGCGGAGAGTGAAAATGGCGGCCTCCCAATCTCTGCCCCAGAGGAGTGGGGAACTTGGGGCCCCACTCCTCAGTGAGCCCCCAGAGAAAAGCAGTCAGTCACTCCCGTCTCCCCGGTCTTTGGCCGCACTCCGTGCTCACCTGGCCTGTGACAGAGTGTTTCTATCTTTGGCACCCAAGCCCGTGTGGTGTCTCCAAACCCCGCAGATCCCTGCGGTGTGCTCCCATGCCGCTCCTCCCAGGTGAGAAAGGGGATTCTCCCCAGATCTGCCACTTGTTGGGTCCCTGCTGGAGGAGCAGGGGCCCGACTGTGCCGCGGATCACGGTTTATGGCAACCCCGAGCTGAGAGCCCGCGCCTGGGCTCTGTCTCTGCAGCTGGCTTCCCTGCTCCGATACCTGGGAGCTCTGCCGCACTCAGGCACCCCAGTCTTTCTGTGACCCCGAGGGTCCTGAGACCACACTGTCCCGCTAGGGTCCACCCCCCACTTAACCACCGGAGTGACGTCCCTCAGCAGAGCTGACTTCTAAAAGTTCCGATTTTGTGCTCCGCGGCTATATCACTTGACAGAAGTGGCTGACGGAGGCCCCTCCCCCGCTGTCTATCCTCCCGAATATCGCCTCGGATTCACTTCTCCGCATGTCCTACCTTCAGAAAGTGGTCGCTTTTCTGATGAGAGAGTTGTTGCTATTCTTTTCTTCAATCTCCTGTTGAGTTCGTAGGTGTTCAGAATGGTTTGATCCCTATCCAGCTGAATTCCTGAGAGGAGACGAAATCCAGGTCTCCTACTCCTCTGCCATCTTGCTCCGCCTCTCTCGACTTGATGAATATTTTAATAAAGCTATGTTGAATAAGCAAACTGAAAAATATTTATATGCCAAATCCATTACATTAGAGGCTTTTACTTTAAGTTTTGGCATTGTTTAGTTGGATTAACCTGTTTCACACAAGGTGATCTACCCTGCGTGTGCAATCTATAACCTCTACATATAATGTATATATTTTCATGTAATAACAAAACACAAAATGGCTCAACTATGCTGCTAAATTCTCCCAAATAGATAGATCCATCTTGGGGGGAAAAGGGTGAATATGACCAAGCATCCTTATACAAAAGAAATGTTAAATACTATCTGCATAGCAACTGGCAAAGTGGTCATTTTTCCCCAAACACTTCAAGCATCTATTACAAGTCATATTGTCAGATTCCAATGAAAGACTGAATATATCAAAGCCAATTTGCAAGATTAATAATTGGGTGAATTACTTTATAAAATGTAAAATTACATGGTAAAACAGAGGAGAAGAGTGGCATAGGCACTGAAAGCTATTGCAGAGGGTGTATGTTTATTTCCTACACTCTTGGCAAATCCATGCTTTTATTTTCTATGACATTGCATGGCTCAACCTTCTTGATATCAAAGTTCTCAGAGGCAGTGGGAGCTTATTAATAAAATGGATTTTTGTGAACCTGTTTGGGCAGCTGGATTTGGGAAGAGTTTTAAGGTTTTGAAGAAATGCAATCATCCAGTTCTAACCAGTGATACATTAGATCATTTATTTGTGGCAAGACAGACATTTCCATAGGGCATTTTGTTTCCCATAATGAAAGCTTTAAATACTGTCTTCTTTTACTTAGAAATTTAATTTTTGCTGGGAATGGACTAAATTACTCAAGATTTTAAAAAAATGTCAAGCTTCAGAAATCCCAAACTATTAATTATTTTTCAAAGTTACAATTATATTAAACATAGGGGAAATCTGGCAGTGTACTTTTTAGTAATATAGTTTCACAAAAATCAAATTCCTTTCTTTATAAGATTGTTTATGGGGGTTTACATTAAATCATAGGAAAGTAACTTTTTATCAATATATAATCCTGGTGAAAAGCCCAACATATTTTCTGCACTGACCCAAGTTAAATATAAATATATTTAACTGCTTTGAAGTACTTTTCTTCTAGAACTCTATTCTTTCCAGTTATGGAAGTTTGAAAAATTCAGAGTATA
This sequence comes from Neomonachus schauinslandi, assembly GCF_002201575.2. Lineage (NCBI taxonomy): Eukaryota > Metazoa > Chordata > Mammalia > Carnivora > Phocidae > Neomonachus > Neomonachus schauinslandi. Next base: position 133,012,291 of record NC_058406.1, on the reverse strand, counting down.
ATTTGTCAAGGCCTAGTTCCTTGTAGGTATATTCTACCATTGATAGAGGTGTAAATTTCTACAACCCAGGATTGTCTTTCTCAAGGACCTGGGAACCACCCTTTTGAAATAAAAGCATCAAGAAAAATAAGACCCCTGTATCCTAGTTTCTGAGGGAGTGGGGGCATGGGCAACAATTAGTAAACATTGACAAAGTTACCCACTGCATTCTTCCAGCGCTTTCCCATTAGCTCACTCTAGTGTTTAAATATCCTCGACCGTGGGGTGCCTGGGTGGCTCAGGTGGTTAAACGGCTACTCTGGGTTTCCGCTCAGGTCATGATCTTGGGGTTGGGGATCAAGCCCTGCGTGGAGCCCCATGCTCAGTGAGAAGTCTGCCCCTTCCCTCTGCCCGTGCACTCTTTTTCTCTCTCTCAAATAAATAAATAAATAAATATCCTCTGACCTTATGTTTCAGCAGAGTTGAGTTCAATTTTTCTCTCCTATTGTAATAGACTCCTCTATTACATTAGTCTTGTCTAAATAAAGTCTTCCTTGCCTGTTTAACTGGTCCAGGGCAATTTTTCTTTTGCACACATAACCAGTCTTTGTGTCCTGGAATGAATGATGCAGGGCTTGATATATACTGGAATAGTTAACCTGTTCTCAATCTTGCTTCCTGGGAAATCACACACTCAAAAAAAGGCTGTAATTTAGTCACAGAATCACTCTATGGATGTTGGTGGGGAATGCAAACACTTTGTTACCATAGAGCTTTAGTTCTGAATTAGGTTAAAGAACTCAGGGAAGAGAAGTATAAAGAACTCAGGCTTGAAAAACTATTACCCCATTGATATCCAAGAAAGTATAAATCCCAAATTTATTTATTTAAAATATTTTATTTACGTATTTGAGTGAGAGAGAGAGAGCATTAGTGGGGGTAGGGACAGGAGAAGAAGCAGACTCCCTACTGAGCAGGGAGCCTGAAGTGGGGCTCTATCCCAGGACCCCAGGATCATGACCTGAGCTGAAGGCAGACGCTTAACTGACTGAGCCACCCAGGCGGCCCTAAATCCTGAATTTAAAGACAAGAATAAAACTTGCTATCTTTTATGTCTTGAGAAACAATGGGTTAGGGCATAATATACCCTGAATTGGTATGAATGATGAATAATGCTTTCTGAATGATGCTTTATTTTCACCTTATGGCTTATGGGATGAGTTAAGTTTAATTGTGATAATATGGGACTTGAAATAATAATAATAATAAGTACTCCTGTGTCTTTTTACTCATGCTAGTATTATTTCTTTTTGTCTTTTTGTTCAAAATGACTCGATGGATTCCAAAGTTTAGATGGCAATCAGTATATTACAAATTTGGAATATAAAGGAAATAACCTATAGAAAATAAAAATCTTCTGTATAGGGGCGCCTGGGTGGCTCAGTTGGTTAAGCGACTGCCTTCAACTCAGGTCATGATCCTGGAGTCCCTGGATCGAGTCCCACATCGGGCTCCATGCTCGGCGGGGAGTCTGCTTCTCCCTCTGACCCTCCCCCCTCTCATGTGCTTGCTCTTTCTCATTCTCTCTCTCTCAAATAAATAAATAAAATCTTTAAAAAAAAAAAAATCTTCTGTATACTCTTGTATTCCTGACCCATCATTTCAACTTTTAGGGTACATTTTTAGAAATTTATGCTATGGATATATTTACCCATGAGCACAGATACATGTCACAAATGCCCACGGTAGAATTCTTTGTATTGTAAATGCAATTAATTAATAAAGAGCATTTACTTAAAATATGATAAATGTATATAATAGGATACTAAGCAGGCACCAAAAATAATGATATATACTGTACAGATTGTATGATTGTAAATGTAGGCAGTGCCTGTGTACCCATGTAAGTGTGTGCATATGAATAATCCTGTTTTTATATATGTGTGTGGGATGTGCACATATGTAGAAAGATACATGAGAGATACACAAGGAAATGTTCACATATAACTTCCAAGAAGTGGTTATCAGAGTCAAAGAAGAGTTAGAATTTTATATTTCTTATTGTATATCCTACTACACTGTTTTGATTTTTAAATCAAGTTTATATATGTTAATCATACTTATTAAATGCAATTGTTTATACAAAGGAAATTCTCTGTCCATAAAGTATTAAATGCAGAGATGATAATTTCAGGAGCAAGATATGCTATTCTGCAATTAGAGCATCTAATGACATGGGGTGAACTATATTTCCTCTATAATTTTGATCAATAGAAGGCATCCCCTTTACTTGTTAGAGGCTTTAAAGAAGACAGGGATCCTTTGGTGTGCATGACAAATAAATCACTAGTAGGAAGAACATCTTGCATAATTTAAACTAAGGCCTTGGAATTCCACTTATATCGTAGGACACTCGTTCATATCTGGGCCATCAATACATGTCAAGTCATACAACTGACAACTGTATCTTGAATTTCAGAATTGAACAGCAAATAGAGATATTCTATTGCCCGAGACTGCTGGAGCGTAGTACCAGTTATATAGAGACACCAGAAATTAATAATTTAGATAAAACCAGTTAAATATTCACACCTTTGATTACTGCGTTTAAACATTCAGTATGGTTTAAGGCAATTAGCTTTGCACATTTGGGGGAAGTGGGAAGTGTCATGTCTTGGGAAGGGCAGTGTGGGCTTGTTAAAGAATCCATGACATATGAAGAGAGTTAACCTAAGTCGTATGCACTGAGCGTGAAATAGGAAATGCAGCGCTCAGAGCCACCCGTTAAGATCCTCTTATCTCCCTGCAGACGGAAACTGAACTTTACGTGTTGCTGGGGCTAGTGAGGCAGCCTACTATGTTTATCACAAATGGGGGCTGGGAGTCTAGTTAAAAGGATTTTATACTCTTTTGGCTTCAGCACAAAACCAGCTGCAGAAATAACCACCCCCACCACCCCCATCACCAAACAGTATCTATTAAGCACCCGCATCCACATGGATTCTATCAAAGCCAGGCTAATGGAAATCAACTCCAAATCCAGCCAGCACAAGGATAAATGAACAATTTATATCCTGTATCCCTGTGTTTCTTAGACTACCTTGATTTTTCAGGGTTATGAGATATTGTTCGTTCTTACATTTCATTTCAGAAATGGTAGCAGCTCTTAGTTGGAGGAATTAGACAGATGTTAAACCATATGCAAAAACCATTGTTTATGAAGAGTTATTGGCATTTCAAAGTCATGAGACAATTCACTCTGCTTAGCCAGGTTGGCTTACATGAGGTTATATTTAGTGAAAACCACAGGAAGATTAAAATTTTCCTGTTCTTTGCCCTTACCTTTTACAAAGTCTCCAACAGAAATATTTTATTCCTGTTGGCAAACTCTTGTTTCTCTTTGGACAATAGGTTTGGTTCAAATTCATATTTATCTATTCTTTAAGCTTGTAATTCTCCTTTTTCAATGCATCTTGGCCAGGAACACACCCTTCAGAATGCTAGATTCCAGGTTTAAATGTCTATTGTCCCTCTACAATATGTTACAAGTGAGTTGACACTACAATTAAAATGAGGCCAGATAGATGTCTGCAGATGGAAGGTCTCTTTATACTAAGTTCTCTTGACAGCTGATGACATCATATGAGCCATTTCCAATGATTTGAATAATGAGGGGGGTAGACCTGCCCCTGAATCATCTACTCCAAGTATCATTCCAGATGCAACTCTGATTTATTCAGGAAATCCTGGAATATAGGGTATGAACTATTTTTGCATATTTTAAGAAGAAAGGAAAAAAATGACACAGAAGAAAGCCTTCTTCTGATATACTTTAATATACCTAGGAATTATAACCCAGCTATATGAGAATCCTCATGGAGAACACTAAATATTCTGAAATGGTGGTTTTGACATTAAATGGCCATATCTGGAATTGCATTTTTGAAAACTCAAGCTGTAATTCCATCTACCAAAAATAGACACTAGATAATTCAAAGTTTCTTTAATAGGGATGCCTTATTAGATGGGAAAATGAGTTCAAGTCAAATGAATCCTGTTTCTTTAATGCAGAGATTTTCACAGATTAAAAATTAATCAAAACTTTAGAGAAATCAGAGTTTGATGAACTTGATACTATAAGATAAATTGTTAGTTTTCCAAAAAATCTTGCTATTTGTTAAAAACAAACTACGAGAAATATTATTAAAGGTTCTAAAGATTTCAGAGCAATATTTTGGCATCCGTAATCACAAAGAATTTTAATAAACTCCAGACAGTGTTCTGATTTATGTAATTCATATCTAAGTAGAACTGAGATTAAAAATGGAACAGAAAGATCAAGGAAAGAATTCACTGGGTTCCCTACTATATTTCCATTAACAAAAGACCAGGAGATATCGCTGAAATTTCAGTAACCTTGAAAAGAATGAGCAAGTACTGTGATCATATTTTTGATCTGATCTCCTGGCTTTTAGCAGCTTCACTTGTAGTTTTTCCTAAAATTATCCTAATCCCTAAGGTCTTCCATGTTTCACACAGGTGAGGAACTTTGACCATTCTACAGACATCCCTGTACTTGGCTCTTATAATATCAGCACTGGCCCTAACCTAAACTTAAACCTAAATTTCACTCTGGAACAATGAACTGCACCAGCATGGGGTATGTGCTATTTACAGAAGAAAAAGATAAAGGAAAAGGCCTTTTGATCTAGCCCGTTCCTTCCTGGTAGGATCAACTAACAAGATGACAACTGCTTATCTTAATGAGGACAACTGCTTATCTATTGTGACCTTGAGGCAAGAAGGGTAAAGACATAATGCCAACTCTCCAGAGATGCCAGATGGAAGACTGGACAGAGCTAGACCCCTGATAATGTCTTTGAACCACTGAATTCATCCTGGAACAACTGACCCCCACACTTCTGTTGACATAGAAATGGTTGATATCTATCAACAATTGATGTATCGAGGCCATTGATATATTGAAGTTTTCTGTTCCTTTTAACCAAAAGCATCCTTAATTGGTATAAATAGCTTCCTGCCTAATTAGAATAACCCTTTACGTGGCATATAAGATCTCCCATGACAGGACCCTGATGACTACATTTTCCACCACTTTTCTTTATGCTCAGGGAAGCACTGCCTTTTTTTCTGTCTCTTCTCAGAAATGCCGCCTCAACATCCATCAGTATCTACCCTTCCCCAGTTCTTGTCTAATTCACTGCATCATTGCCTTCCCATTGTTCTAACTGGTCGAGTGCCAGTTTAAATGCCCCTTCTCAGAGATACTTTATTTGATCATTATAGCCAAAGAAATTGCCCCGATGATTTATTTTTATTTTTATTTCTTTTTAGAGATTTTATTTATTTATTTGACAGAGAGAGAGTGAAAGAGCACAAGTAGGGGGAGCAGCAGAGGGAGAGGGAGAAGCAGGCTCCCCACTGAGGTCCATCCCAGGACCCTGGGATCATGACCTGAGCCGAAGGCAGACGCTTAACCGACTGAGCCACCCAGGCACTCCTGATTTTTTTTTTTTTTTAAGTAGAAACATTTTGGTTTTTACTTCATGACACTTCTAATTTTTATTATATGTTTCCGGTTCCTTAATCATATCACCCTGCAGTATAATCTGAGTAAGGCCAGGATATCAAGTGTTTATTAATTACCTCTGATACCTCGTTCCAACCCAAGGAATCTCTAGCACATGGCATTGATAAATATTTGATGATCGAATAGATGCATAGGGCTACTGGTTGGTTCTTCAAAGTAACATATTTATAGACAACACCAATTTAAATATTTTAGCCCCTTGGAAAATCATACCTCAGGATAATGAGGACTGAGTCTGATGCTTAAGTGAAGAAATTTAATTCCTATCCCATAGTGTTTTCCTCCTGAAAATGAGCACTCTTCTCAAATCAGCGAGGCTCTATCATGTTGGTGTTATAGGTTTTGATTTCCTTTGAGCATTTTTATGTGTAGACATTACTTCTACTATCAAGGAAGTTTGAATCACTCTGCTTATTTCACTTATCATTTAATTATGTGCTAAACCAACCAGTATAATTTATTTTGGTAACATTGTTATGAACTTTCCCTTTATTAACTTATATTTCTCTTATGAAACAGTATGGCATCTTTCCATTACCTCTTATTTAAAAAAATAAAGTTGCTACATTATAATAATGTGAAAACAAATCTTACATCAGAATGTTTAAAATGTGGTGTATGGGAAAATTATTCAATTAATACTAGGAAAAAGAACAACTTGCAATGGAAAGCAGAAATAATGGCATTTACCAGTTAGATTTCATTAGGCATATCCGTTAGAAATTAAATTTAGCTGCAGGTAAAGGAGACCCCAGTATAATAGCATAATGAAATTGGGGTTTTGTTTTCCCCACATAACAGAAAATCATTTGCCAGTTGACATTGGGTCAGGGGCTTATGGATGTGAGGGACGAGATCTAGGATTCCTTTGGCCTTTCCCTTGTGGTGATTTTGTCATCCCAAGGCGGATGTTGAAGCTCAGGTCTTCACTTCTGCAGTCTCGTCAGGAATAAGGGTAAAGAAGTCACATTTATTGTGAAATTCTCAGGTGACCTCCCCTTACATCTTATTGGCCAGAACTGTATCTCATGACTACACCTCGCTGCAAGGCAGATTAAAAATATATGTTTCTGGATGTCCCAGGAAATCACAGTTATATTAATGTTGAAGAAAGGAAGATGTCAGCTTGGTGGGTGATTTTGCCAAAGTAGTTATTTCAGATGGTTCTGTGTGTCCGATGGCCACATTACTAGTGTCACCCTGGAACTTTGCCATATGATAGATGTACTGTACAGGTCTCCTTCCTCCCATGGAACCACTGTGCCATGGAGAGAGAATGAAAATGTTTCCACTTTTGTTTATGACCAAAGAATGTCCTCTTTATGAAATGAAGTTTGATAATTATTTCTTATGGAAGCAAAACAGGCAAAGCTAAGAACTAACACTTACTACACAGTTCCTTATTCTTTTGCATGTGGATATTCAGGTGGCCCACCACTGTCTATTGGAAACACAATTCTTTCCCCATTTTGTTATCTTGGCATCCTTATAGAAGATCAAGTGTCCTTAGATGTATGAGTTTATATCTGAACTCTTAATTATATTCCATTGATCTATATTTTTGTCCTTCTGCCAGTACTACACAGTTATTGATTATTGTTGCTTTTTGGTAAAATCTGAAATCAGAAAGTAAGAGTCCCCCAACTTTCTTCTTCTTTTGCAAGATTGTTTGGTTGTTCTGGGTCTCTTAGGTTTCCATAAAAATGTAAAGACCAGCTCAATTTCTGCAGAAAAAGCAACGGGAATTTTGAGAGAAATTGTGTTGAATGTGTATATCAGTTTGGGGACTACTCCCTTCTTAACAATTGCCTTCTTCCAACCTATGAATGTATTTCCATTTATTTAGATCTTAATTTGTTTCAATGATGTTTTTTTTCAGGGTGCAAGTCTGATACTTCTTTTGATACATTTATTTATAAGAATTGTATTTTTTAGTGCTATTATAAATAAAATTGTTTTCTTAATTTCATTTTTAGGTTGTTTATTGTTAATGTGTAAAAATAGAACGATATTTCCTTTATTAATGTTGTATCTCACAAACTTGCTGAACTGGTTTATTAATTCTACTAGTATTTTTGTGTGTGTGTGGTATTTTTAGTATTGGGTTACTCAGAATTTTCCATATTACACAAGCGTCCCATTTGCAAGTGCATTTTCAATCTGGATGTCTTTTATTTCTTCTTACCCAATTGTCCTGGCTAGAACCTTCAGTACAATGCTGAATAGAAGTGATGAAAGTAAAAATCTTTGTCTTGTTCCTAATCTTGCAGGAAGTGTTTTCAGTCTTTCACCATTAAGTTTGGTGTTAGGTATGGGCTTTTTGTAGATGCCCCTTATTAACTTGAAGACATTCACATCTATTCCTAGTTTGTTGAATTTTTTTTTTTCTATCATGAAAGGGTGTTGGATTCTGTTTAATTTTTTTCTAATTCTATTATGATGATCTGATCATTTGGGTTTTTGTCATTTTTTCTAGTAACATGGTGTATGGTTTGATTTTCATACATTGAATAAATCTTGCTTTCCTAGAATAAATTCCACTTGATCATGGTGTATAAATCCTTTTTATATATTGCTAGATTCAGTTTGGTAGTACATTGTGGAGGATTTCTGTATATGTATTCATAAGGAATAGTAGTTTCCGGTTTTCTTTTCTTGTGATAACTTTGTCAATATTACCAGGGTAATATTGGCTTCATAAAATTGAGTTGGAAAATGTTTCCTCTTTATTTTTTTAGAGAAGATGTGAAGTATATGTGTTAATTATTTTGAAGCGTATGGTGGAATTTACCAGTGAAAGACATCTGGTTCTGGAATTTTTGTTGTTGGGTTTTTTTTTTTTTTTTTTGGATTACTATTCTGTTTATTTTTTTATAGGCCTATTCAGAGTTTTTTTTTATTTCTTCTTGGGCCAGTTTCAGTAGTTGTATCTTTTTAGGAATTTGTAATTTCATGTAGATGGTCTAATATGTTAACATACAGTTGTTTATAGTATTCCCTTATACTGTTTATTTCCATAAGATCAGTAGTAATGTCTTCACTTTCATTCCTCATTTTTCTAGTTGGGATCTTCTTTCTTTTTCCATTGATCACGATATATATATATATATATATTCTTTTATTTTTAAGTAGGCTCTACGCCCAGCATGAAGTCCAATGCTGGGTTTGACCTCATGACCCTGAGATCAAGACCTGAGCCAATATCAAGAGTTGGACACTCAATGAACTGAGCCACTCAGGCACCCCTTTCCTAGATCAATCTTGTAGAAATTTGAGTTAGTGGTACAAAGGTGAAGTTTTTTTTTTTTTTTTAAGATTTTATTTGTTTTTTGACAGCGAGAGACAGCGAGAGAGGGAGCACAAGCAGGGGGAGTGGGAGAGGGAGAAGCAGGTTTCCTGCCGAGCAGGGAGCCTGATGTGGGGCTCGATCTCAGGACCCTGAAATCATGACCTGAGCTGAAGGCAGACGCTTAACGACCGAGCCAGGCACCCCACAAAGGTGAAGTTTAAAAGCTCTCCCTCAATACAGAAGAAAGCAAAAGAAACTCATAAAATGGTTAAGGTGAGTGATATGGAAACAAAGGAAAATATATAAAATGTATACTTAATTATTTGGTTTCCCAAAAATAAGATGACATAAAAAAGTACCAATCTTAAATATAGAAAACAAACTTATCTGAGATAAAGAATAATTGAAATTACAAATTAATGTGATTACCTGTATCAGACAAAATCAATGAAAAAAACCACTCAAATATATCAATAAGTAATTCTTATATTTCCACCATTTAATAAGTACTTACCTAGTATATAAAAAATAAGCCAATCTACATCTCATTTATTCTTCACAATAATCTTATGAAGTAGAAATTATTTTTGTTCTTTTTGACAAAATTCTATTTTCCTAGGAGAAAGTAGATTATACATGGAATCTTAAAAAAGTCAACTCCTAAAAACAGACAGTGGTTTCCATGGGCTGAGGCATAAGGGAAATGGGGAGATGTTGGTCAAAGAGTACAAACTTCCAGTTACAAGATTTAGTGAGTTCATGGAATCCAATAAATGGCATGATGGCTATAGTTTTTTTTTTTTTATTTAAAGGAAAATAAAAGTGCAGAGAGATGAAAGAATAGTTACTATGGTCAGAAAGCTAGTATGAAGCAGTGCCAGGACTTCAATCCACAGATGTCTTTCTCCATTACTCTTCTTTACCAAATACAGCATTCCACTTGTGATTCTGACCCAACATTTAAGTATTCACATGCATAACATTTTATGTATTTGGTCATTGATAAAAAATAAGATTGTATATATATATATATATATATATGCATATAAAATGAGTAATTCAGCAAGTTTACAGGTTTTACTAGGAATATCTGCATTGATTTCTGATTACACATAATGATGAACTTAATTGGTAGTGCTCAACTGAAGATATATTTTCTCTGTTATTTTTCAATGTGAAAAATGAGAATACTACATCCGGTAAGAATATGCACTGCTTTCCACCTTTTGGTTTATGCAATTTACCTGATAATTGAGCACAGGCATATGAAAGTTTAGACCTCAACTATAGCTGGGGGTGAAGGAGACAAATATTTCATGTGAGGAAACCTCAGACTCAGATGCCTTTTTCATCCTTGGCAAACCCCCTTCCAAACATGTGTTTGCATTTTAATGAGAGTAGGCACATAAGTTCTCAGGAAAAGGCTACGGTAGAGTCAAATAAGCAAAATGCTGTAGGAGTTGCTGGAGAAATGTCTGGCAACAGGAATAGATAGTGACTGTTGATATGTGATCACTGTGTAAGAGGTGCTGTAGTCATGCTATGGGCCTTAGCAGAGGTTGAAGAAAGCAGCATGATGTTGGAGCATCACTTTTAAGCGTTCCTTCCTTCAAATGGCATCGCCCCTCCTTTGTAATTGTGGATTTGAGTTGAATTGTGGAGTTGAATTGTTTTATTGTAAAGGTCAAATCTGGGGCCAGAGTGTACTGGGTGTGGTTGGAGGTTCAGTCCTGAGCAGCTGTGTGACGTACCCTCTCCGTGCCCCGGTTGTCTCTCTTACAGAGGACTGCTGTGGCGCTGGAATCAGTTCACCTGGGGGGAGAAGTTCGAGTAGTGACTGGTACAGAGTCGGGTCTCAGTCATGTTAATGTTATTGCTACGGCTATCCCAAAGCTAAATTTCTTTAACGCTACTTGCCAACTAATCTCCAACAAGGTATTCGCTTGTTTCAGTTAAGGTGTTTATACTTAAGGGTATTAAAATTTAATTAGGTGACTCCTGACGGTTAGAAAACCTTCGAAGTCTAAAGGACAGGACATCTAATTGTGGAATTTCAGACACTGTATCAGGCCCCAGGGGAGGCAGTGTGGCTCTTGCAGAAATGCCCAGTGCCTGGCACCCCTCGACTTACTGTGGGGGGCAGATGTTTCCCCACGTGTGTGTAACGGAGCCCCAGAAGAAGGAATCAAGAGAGAAAACAAAACCTAAACTCAGGGGAGGAAGTGGACGCAGACTGAAGCAATGGCCGGGGGCGCATTTCATGACAGTATGGCCGTCTTCTGGGTACTCAAGCTGCATAATGTAATGGAGTTGTGACATTCTTCCTGTGCTGCTGAAGTGGTCTTGATATGTGGTTTCCCATGGCTTCTATACGAGTCTACTTGAAAATATGGGCAGGACTGACTCCAGTCGGCTACGTCTGTTTACAGAGCAGATGTTTGATGAAATTACATAAAGGAGAGAAATGTACATGCAGATGACGACCCTCAGTGACCTTTGACTATCCTCCAGTAATTTTGTATTTGTAAGGAAGCTACATGAACTCTTGTGAATAGCAACCAAGCAATGAAACAATGAAAAAAATTAAAGAATATGGTGAAACTTTTATTTCTCTCGTGTCTATAATGATGAATTTGTGTCTGAGCCAAATGCTGGCAAGTAGAGCAAATTAAAAATAAGTCAGAAAGAAATCAGAAATCAAAAAGAAAGAAGGAAGGAAGGTAGGAAGGAAGGAAGATAAAAGGGAGGGAGGAAGGAAGGAAGGAAGGAGAAAAAAGAGAAAAGAAAAATGGTGGAAAAAAAACTTCTTGAAATAAAATACTACAATTAAAACATTAGCAGAATGGGGGTGTTACTTCACTCTCTAGCTCTATATGGAGAGCATTCACTTAACCTGACAAAATGACTAAGGTTGGGAGGATCAGGGAGGTGAAGTCTTGACTGCCGTTCTTTGGCCCTTGGATGGCAAAGGTTATGCTCTCTTCCTTTGAGTTATTTGCTGCCATTTTTCTCCTGATATATGACCCATTTTGTTCAAGATACTTTTGGTAGGCTCCCTCTAAAAGGATTTCTAGTAACCTCCACTGGCTTGCTGTTTCTTCCTTGCTTCCCACCTCCCCCCCTGGAGACCCCTTCTTGAAATCTGGGAAGAGGCAAGCTGGGGTGCAGACCTCCCGCAGTGGTGAATGCCAGGCTATTCTGAAAGCGTTTTTCTAGAGGCCAGATTGAGCCTCTCTGTTGTCCTAAAGACGACCTGTTAAAGAGCGCTCCTCATTAGCTTACGGACTATCTGGAGAAAGCTCTCCTGGTCTCTCTGTGCCTGGTCATTACTGAGTAAGCTACTGCTGAATGAAACAAATGCGTTCTTTATAATGATGAGGTCATTTCTACGCTTACTAGTCTTTAAAGCAAGCTGTTTCTTACAGAACAAAGTTGGATATGAGAGAGAGAGAGATGGAAGATGATGACTTAAAGAAAGAAAAAGAAAAGAAGCTTTTGTGTGTATGTGCCCACGTATTTTATTAAAAGTTTTAGTGGCTGCTCCAAGAGCAAGGTGTCTGTGCCTTTAATCATTTTCATTTTAAAAACAGAGCCTTGTATTTCCACATCTTCAGCTGTCCCAGAGGGCAGCTAGGCCAACTTTAACAACATTAATTTCTCTTTATGACAGGACTAGTGCTGCCCCAGGTCTTCAGAACTGCCTAAAATGTCTGGAAAAGTAGATAATGAAGAGGATATTAGAATTGTAAACAAGAACAATTTTGTAATAAAAACCATATATTTTCTCCATTGGACTTTGGGCTTAATACTGCGGCAGCAAAAGTGTCACGAGTCATAATTTGTTGATGGCTACTGAGCATTAGTTACAGTCAGAGCGTGTGCATAAAGGGCAAGTCCTCCTGGCATCCCATTAAAGGAGATCGCGGATGGGTAATTGCAATTTTGTTGTTCTAATGCGTCTCTTTCATTTGATTTTTCACTGTGCTACCTGATGAAAAGAACTTGTGTATGAAACTTACGGGGCTGCTCACGGAGGCTTTTTTCCTTATGCAGAAGTATTCTGCACCAGTTTAAAGGATTTATTAGTAGCGAATGTGAAAGGATCACCCTACTAAAAGTCAAAGGAGACCCATGTCCAACCCTGGATTACCTTCAAAGGTTGAGGAAAGAAGGAGCCTGATTGGAGCGTTGAAAAAAGAAGCCCTTCCCTGACTACTCTGTCTTTCTCCAGGAGCACGTCCCTGCTTCTATCATCTGTTTTTCCTTCTGGATGACAGAGTTTATGAGATTGACACAATGGACTAAGGAACTGTAGATTTTCCCCGAGAAACAGCACGTTCTTCCTTGTTCGTCGGCAACGAATGTGGGAGCAAAGTGTAAAATGTAGGCATTATTGTCTGTTAACATCATAATCGGCGCTATCTTCTTAAAGTGCCCGGCAGCTGAGAAAGTTCATACTGTGCTTAACCTTTTGTCTTTGCCTCATCCTTTGTTGTCCTGCTTTACTCAAGAAATCTGAACACTTAATCCTAAAAACATAACAGTTTCCTATAATATGGGTTTTGTTTGCCTTTCGTATCTGCTTCTATTATACTGAGTGTCCTGTGTTCCATGATCTATTCCCTAAATTTAGTTTTGCAAGAGAAACAGATGCACGTAGCCTCTCAATTGCTATTTAGATCTTTTCCTAGTGAAGGTAATAATGAAAATATTTATGTTTTCAATTAGCCAAAACTTATTTGCACATTCGTATGATTTTCTCTTGGAAATTGGCGTTAGTATAATAGCATATGGTTCAAAAGACTGTCATTCTAATGAAGCGTAGGGTAAGATGCCAAATACTTGAATTTTGAAGTGAAAAGAGAAGGCACATTGTATTTTATGAAATCCTTTGAAATACTACGATTTGAAAAGATAAGGCAGAAACCTTTCGGCTGCCTCTCTTCGAATCCAATTCCCCTTTCCACAGCTAGGATGTGCGCGTAACCAGCTTCATCCTGTAGTGCCATCAGGTTAGGTGTGGGCGTCTTTCCGGTGAGCCGCGGTAGTGGGATCCCGTTTGCAGACAGGGCTCAGCCGGGCTTGGTACAGAGCAAACGACAGAAAAGGAGCTCTCTTCCATTATGTAGGCCCCTGTCCGGAGGCTGGGGGCGGGGGGGGGGGGAGGTTGGGAAATTCCTTGTGTGGATTTAGCCTACGAGAGCAGAGATAACCACCTTGCCTTCCGTGTCTAATAAGATGTGAAAGGGGGCAGAAGTAATGAGTATTACATTGTATTTTTCATGTAAAAGCCTGAGAAACAAAACGTCCTGAACACTGGCAGTGATTCCAGTCATTTTCAAATGAAAAGGGCTATTTGTTTCCAAATTACAGCAGCTACTGGAATGCATACGTTTATGGCTCAGAAATCCTCATTTCGCGAAGTAAAATTACCTTTCGGTAATTTAGTCACTGCAGGCTTTCTCCCGCTGACTGGTCAGAAGCTATCAGATAGCTTGCAGCTGCAGGCTGAGGCCGGACCATTTTTTTTTTTTTTTTCCCTAGGACACGCAGTTCGTTAGTACAGCCATCAGCACGGCATCTGTCATCCTGCTAGGCCCAAATTGTTTTCTATGATGGATGTCACAGTCTGTATGATCAAAATAGAAGCCCTGCTGCTTTTAATTGCAAAATCGGAGTACTTGCACATTTGTTATTATGCTGAGGTTATTACCTCACACAAAATGAATTAACAGGTGAAAATAATTGATGAGAGGAGTCTAGGGATTTTTAGCCTCTTCAAAGAGACTTTGTAATTATGGCATAATGAATGTTCTGAGACATATCTGTGGGGGGCAGCATGAGACCACCAAAGATCTCTCCAGATTGATGATAAGTTCTACTGAATTCTACTGTAATGCTGCTTAAATTTCCTTAGCAATTAGTTTAATAGGCCTACATGATTCATGAGACCATACTGAGAATTTTTAAATAAGTTTGTGCCATCAATCTATAAATTAAGCTACTTACCTGAGCCTTCTGCCCAAGGTGATGGAAAAATGCGAACGAGTCAGACTTTCTGAAACAAAGGTGGCAGGACAGGGGTTTGGGTTTCAGAAATACCTGACCAAATCCTGCTGGCGTCTCAAACCATTTCCCTTCCCCTTTCCCAACAGCTTGTGAAAAGAGCCTCACCAAATTTTGTCCAAATGCAGTTTTAAGAGTTCCCAGCGCAGAAAGACTCTGCATTTGTCCTGTGAAGTAAATCGTTTAAACATTTTGCAAGCTGAAGTAATTGCTCTTGGCTTTCTGACCACTCTTCCATTCAGACTTGGTTATATTTCAAAATCATTCAGCCCCTGAGTGCATCCAGCCAGAGTGATGGAGTCCGGCCATCTTTCCCCTTGCTCGTGACATCCTGAAACTGCACAGGGGGTCTCTCGGTCACCAGGAACTTACTTGCAACGTTGCCTCCGAGCACAGAAGGCACTTGCCCTGCACTAACCCAGTGCAGCCAATAGGCTGGGATACTGCTTTTCATGTGTGCCTCAGTAGGTCCAGAATAAGAGTTGTACGATAGACAACGTAGAAGCTGCAAGCGTGGAAAATATTAGCGAGTGGCGTGGGGGGGGCCATTTAAAGGAAAGAAAAACAAAAAGATCTATAACTGAACTAATCGTGAGCATGCTTCCTTTTAACAACTACATATTATTCACATACTGTGTGCATTCAAATTCTCGAGGTAATTCTTTAAGTAGCAAAAGCTGGAAGTTAATCGTGGGTACTATTATGAGAAACATACATCAAGGAAATCATGAGACTAAGAAAACTTTACTGAGTAAAGGAGAGCAAAAGAAATGCAAAGCAGAATTGTAACTTTTGAGGAATTGTAAACTCAATAAAGGAGTCACATGTTTAAGAGCTTCTGTATTCATTTTTTTAGGTGACGGGAAGCTTTATCACAGATTCAAACTAGATTGATTAATCTATATTTCCAGAAGACATGCATTATTTACCATTGTTCTTGTTCCTTTTGTCACACACCTGCCCCCCAGCACCCCCCACACACTTTCCTGCCCCCAAAGTAAGAAGCATCTCTTCAAGGCAGCTTTTCTTTTTGAGGTAGTTTTTAATGATGATTTGTTGTTATTCTTGCCCTGAGTTAAAATGAAATGCATATTTGAGGTGTGCAATCAGTATTCAGGAATGCAACTGATATTGAGGTGACTCTTACTTTATGTATATAACATTATATATAATATAAAATATGGCATTATATATAGAGAGAGATATGTAGGTATAGATCATTCTTTGCAGATTTACTGCCAGCATTTTGTAGTTAAGAGTATATAATATCAAAAGGCCTCAATAACAGCAAGAAAAAATACATGGCAAGAAAACATAATGAATGCAAGGCAAGCAGTGGATTGCCCCACATGTGAAACGGACTGTGGTAACTCATATCAGGCTGCATGTCACTCGCAGAGACATTTTTCATAAACCTTCACACTCCTGCATTTATCTTCAGTATAAACCCCAAGATGAATTCTCCAAAGACATTAACGATAGATAAATGCTTTTTAAACAAAATAGTCTATTTGAAAAATCTGTTACAAAGGAAGGGGAGTGTTATACAATTGGACTTCGATTGTGTCATAATCTGTGATGGTACTTTATTGTGGTCTTAACTTTAATTGAGAGCAAAATAACCTAAAATTCATAGGTTAATGCTGCAAAATCTTGATACCTGGCTCATTTAGATTATGCTTGATCATAGTTATGAAACAGATGGAAAACACTCAAGGGACTTAAGAAACACAGGTAAAAACGTGCATTTCTAAGAAGAGTTCATGTTAATTAAGGTTGGATACGATTTTTGAAATTTGCTTATTAAAGGCAGTTCAAAAATCTTCATAACACCAACCAATGAGCAATAGATGACACAATTTAGATTTCACGGTAAGCTATCCAAACACAAATAGATGTGTCTTATACAGAAATGAAGAACAGAGGGATTGGGTGTACTTTATGATAGCTTTGTGACAAATGACACATACATGGAGTGCAGTGTAACTGACTCTAAAGCAAATTCAGCTGCTTTTTTGTCTTTTCTTTTTTCTGTATAATATGTATAGAAGTACAAATGTTTCGATGGTGTCTAGTGACTCCAAACAAAGAGTGTTCAATGCAGTGTGTATGTTTACCAAAGAGATTGTGTTTTAGATGGAAAAATATGATGCTCTTTTTAACGACCGTAGAATGTGAAGTGGGGAGGATAGGGAAAAGAGTATTTGTTTTATTCATGGGCCATTGCGAAATGATTCTCGTGTGTCGTAGGGGATGGTGAGCTCATGGGGTCTGAATCACCGACTTACCAGACAGATCTGTTTCCAGGAAAGGAAAAGATTTTGTTGATCATTTAATGAGAATGCAAATAATTTCTTTGATGATGCTAGAATTTTGGTAGTATTCGTCTGCTGCTAGCATGCTCTGAATTCTGTGTAATTAAATGGAATTGGATTTTGGACCTGGCTTTCTGAGGACGCCACTGGTTTCTGAGTAATACCCCATTCAAACACCTCACTCTGATGTATTGCATTAATAGATCATCAGAAGCAGTTGTCATTCCAATGATGTATTAGTGTAATACATGAGAATGAGACTCACTGATGATGTATTTAGTACTCACAAGTTGGCAGTGTCCAAAGAAGAAACGGGCCCACTAAGGAAGCCATTATAATTACAGGATGAAGTCAGTCAGTGTGCAGCACTCTACGAGGTTTCTCTGGGTGCTAGGTTGGTGTATTGGTGCTGAAGTTCTTTTCGGACACTCTTGCAGGGACGATGAGAAGAGCGTTGTTTTCCCGGTTCAAAATAATTTCCACTGGCAAACTGCAAGATAACATACATATGTCTGGTTACCATTCAATATTTTAGTGCACGTCAATGTCTGTGTTGGCAGAGAGCATTGTGTACTGTTAGTGCTGGCTTGTGCAGGGAAAAAAATAATCTCTCTGAAGCAGGATTTTCTGGGATGATACTCAAATATATTATCGTAACAGCAGTTTTCCAACTGATAGTTTCTGCCAAAGGGGAAGCTTTTGCTAGTAAGTGTCTACATGCCACCAATCATGGGCACAGCTTCTGGCATTAGCTGGAGAGGCAGATATTTTAAGTAAAACATTAAACTTAGGTCTGACTGTCATACATTTTCCGCTAATAGAGCTTGCAACACCTACTATAAATGTAGATGAATTAGAGACTCCCAGTGACCTCTATCTACCTCCTGCTGTGCTTTTTCTAAAAGGGTAAAAGAGAGACTTTTAAATGTTTATAACATAGGGCTAAAAAGGCTTTTTTATGCAATGGAATAGCAGTTACTGTTCACCTTCTTACAGCAGCTGATTGCATCATAAATAAAACAGTAGGGCTAGTCATCCCAGCTGCGGGATGAATGCATCCAGATAGCAGCCAAAAGGCATCAGTGAAAGAGAGGGAGTTTTCCTCCCAGGATCTGGGCTGGTCAAGATTGGAGGTGTCAGTGCCGTTTGGAAAGGAAAAAGAGGTGGAGGGAAGCCAGAAGGAGGGAGAGATGATAGCTTATACATGGCATTTCCTTGCCTGGAAACTTAGTGACTGCGGTATTGTTTGAAAGAAGTTTCCAGACCCGCTCCCTATTCAGGAAGGCGAAGCAGCAGGGGCAGGGAAGGATTAGCCACAGAGACCTCAAGATGCTGAGGCAGTTCTTGTTCCCCCTTTCCTGGCCCGGCTGCCAGTGGCTTCCTTAAGTGACATTCAACAACCAAGTTAAGAGCAGGAGACGAAATTTGGAGGGAAAACAGGCACAGGCGGCATTCTTCTTACTAAGTGGCATTTCTGCTTTCAGATATGTTATCATTTTTAAAATTCAAGACAGACGAATCACTTTATGGTTTATGACTAATAGGAATTCGTTCAGGGGACTCCTTGGACCACCTCTGTTTGTCAAACAGCTTAGGAAACGTTATGGAAACAATGCATCGCTTACTTTAAATTGACAGGAAAAAATGATGCTGAAATGCTTAATATACCTAATCCTTTTTAAGAGTGATTAATGTATGGAATGCCCATTAAAGTATGCATTCTCCAAAATGTCTATTGATTTCGCAAACTATTAACCCCTCATACTCAGTCTTATTTTAGACTCATTAGTAACACTGCTGAGCTGCTGAATGATTATTTTATACTATGTAAGTTTTCTTCACATCTAGGAACTAAGGCTTGGGATATAGACTTGAAGCCAAGAATGAATAGACGTGAGGTAAATTTTTAAAATGTATTTTTTGTAGGTCCATAAAACACCAAAAGAAGTAAGTCATGAACATAAACTTAAGATTATTACACTATAGCTAGTCACCAATTACTATGTGATATAAAAATGACTTTTTACATTAACAGAAGGCAGTTTTGTTATGTATTTAAATAAACACATGTATTCTTCTGTTTGCCTCAAATGTGTGCATAAAAAAGATTTAATTATTTGTCTAGAGAGTTTCAAAATTCTTTACATTGAAAGTGTACATGATTAGTGCACTAAATATTTGTCACTGACTTCCACATCATTAAGGAAAATGTATTATCATGTTCACACAAACAGTGAGAACAAAATTTAAAAGAAAAACCCTGGGGATTTTCTTTGCTTTAGGTAGTAGAAACAACTTAGACACTCCCAGACTTCCTTTCCCTCCCTCTCTCTCCTTCCTTCCTCCCTTCCTTCCTCCCTTCCTTCCTTCCTTCCTCCCTTCCTTCCTTCCTTCCTTCCTTCCTTCCCTCCTTCCATTAACTAGACCAGACGGTAGTAGTGGGCAAGGAAGGTTAGAGATACAAGAATATACAGTAACACCTTGAATTTGTGATAACCACAAAACAATTATTTACCTAAAAAATGTGTAATATTTCTAAAATGCTACATAGCTGCAAGTGTATGTTAATATTTCCATATGATAAGATGTATTTTCTTTTTTTTTTTTTAAGATTTTATTTATTTGACAGAGAGAGACAGCGAGAGAGGGACCACAAGCAGGGGGAGTGGGAGAGGGAGAAGCAGGCTTCTTCTTGCCGAGCAGGGAGCCCGATGAGGGACTAGAACCCAGGGTCCTGGGATCATGACCTGAGCCTAAGGCAGACGCTTAACAACTGAGCCACCCAGGTGCCCAAGATGTATTTTCTATATACGGGCAAAAATCATAGTCAATGTGTAACAAGGAGATAAATTAACTGTAAAATTAGCGATAAGAAAATTCACCCTTGGAAAATACTAACGTTCTGAGGAATGCTTTCAATAGTGTACAAAAAAAAAAAAAAAGTGAGAATACGGAGATGCAAAAAAACAGAAGAAAGTAGGTTAAACTCAGCCAGTTATGTGGAAAGTGAAATGTTTGGGATTTTGGAGCTCTTATTCTCACAGCATATTCATTTCAAGAATATTTCCAGTATTTTCTTTAGTATGAAGGAAGCTGCAAACGTTTTGCATGCTTTAAATTGTGGTAAATAAAAACAAAAACCAGAACAGAAAAATGAATTCTAACCTTTCAAATATGGTGCTCTGTTCAACAACATCTAAGGGAGCATTAAATCCAGGCTTGTACCTATCTATGTTGCACTGTCTAGGAAGTAGCAGCAACCAGAAAATCCAGAGTTCTCATAAACACCGCAGGAGGTAAACACTGATTGAAGTCATTTCAAATGGCTTGTAGTTTCTTAAAAATTCATTTAAAAAATAAACTATAAACAAAATAAATACACCATACCATTTTTTTTTTCCCGGGGGGAAAACTGTTTAATCACTTTAATACCTGCATTACTGGAGTAAAAGATTAAATTGTAATCTAAAGGTGAAACCTGAGGAGTAAGTTCCCTTGCACGCACTGAGGCGAAAATGAAAGCCTGGTTTTGCAAGACACAAATCTGCCATTTCACCTGATGCTAAGCAAAGAATTTGTCATCAATTAAGCCATTATTCAAAGGTTTTGCTAAAATTTCAGCTAGTGCTCATACTGACCTTTTGATAGTGGCATTTCTTTGCTTAAATAGTTTTGGCACCTAATTGTCTCCATGGACTTTTACTTGTAAATCCATCCCACTGACTCCCACTAGCTAAACAGGTGTAACTGTGGTTTACCACACAGTACATGGCGGTTCTGTGATGATCACAATGATGTCTTCATCTTAGTTTCCTTCCCACACCTTACCTTCCACTCATCCTGTGTTCTTCTTTTCTTCCCAATGTTTTTCTCCCCCTCCCTCCCTCTCTGTCTCTGTCTCTCCCTCTTCCAAATTCTATAGGAAAGAATCTAGGTTACCCTCTTCTTTCAGCTACATAAATGTTGCCTTTTCACTTGATGGAAATTCGCCTCATTGCCTTTCTCCATGTTTTCAGGCTGTCTGATCGTCTCATTCTGAAAATGACTGTTTCTTTTACTTTTTCCACGAGGAGTTATTTCTCCCCATACCAGCCTTCACCTTCACAGATATAAAAACCTAATAGTGCACTGTGGTACAAATGAAATCCGAAATTATCAAGTGCAAAATTAGCATTAAAAAATCATAAGACAACAAACAAGAGGGCTTTGATGTGATTTTTGTAATTGCGTGAAACTAGTTACTCTGACAATAATTGTTTGTGCCTCATTAACATGCAAAATGGTTTTATAGACTAACCCACACACAAAAGAAACCATTTTTGATGAGAACTGTGCTTTGTTTAATGTTAGACACCATTGTATTTGCTTTCCTAATATAACAGTTCTAATTAGTACCTAGCACTCATCCTGAGTTTTTCAGCTCGAGCACTCTGAAGGTGACAATCGAGTCACAATTCCATGGCACTCTTTGTCAGTACCTGTCAAAATATAGCTAAGCCTTTAGGAGTTGTGATCTAAATACTGAGAAAAAAAAAGTTAATAGTCCAGAAACAATATGTCTCTAGGTAATTTAAAAAGTAAAATTGCACATTAGCCCTTGCTTAAAAACATAATACCATTAATGCTACCCAGTTAAATGCAGCCCTGATAAAACTACATTTGTTCTAATAATTTCTCAGCATTGTTTTTACCATCTGACCTTTATACAAACACATAAAGCCAGATTCATTTGATTTTACCTTCCCGATGAGGTAGCACATCAAAATTTTAAATCAATTAATCTACACATGCACTCTTTTCAGAGGTGATTAGCTGTTCATCTTAAAAGAATGGAAAAAAAATATATATATAATTAAATAAATAAATAATTATATATAATCATATATATATAATTAACCACACTGAAGAAGTGACTCCATTAGACAAAGACTTTGTGACTCTAAGCATCAGGAAAAGTCCTTATTTGTTCTACCTTGGGAAGCATGCAGGTCTCCACTGGGGGCCTGTCTCTAGTTAGGAGAAAATGCAGACTCTAAGTCACGGAGAGGATTTCCCAACTATTGTTGAATCGCATGTCCTTCTCCTCAGAGAACTAACTCTAAGAGACCACAGGACTGTAGAGGACTAAGTTTATTATGGGGCGCAGCTATTAATGGGTGCTGACCACCCAAAGCATATCAAACATAAGACCTACTACTTTTGGGAAAATAACACAAAAGGGAGACTGATTTAAACCTCTATCCCTCACTGGGTTCATAAGAAATATGTGATCACATTTTTTTGAGGGAGGCAGATTGATGTCATTTTTTCCCCCAAAGTTCTGAAACAGTTTATAAAGACATTCCATGTAAATTAGATTTTGGGTAAAAAGTTGATGAATTTGCTAATTTTGTAAAATGGAGTCATTAAATTAGGGATCTCCCTAATTTACCTGGGATTTACTGGTTGGCCAGAGGCCTGTGGATTCAGGAAAGTATTGTTCAGTTGTTTCAGTTGGCTTCTCATTAAAACCCAACACAAATGGCTTATAGTAATATCATGTAACATTTAAATAATGGAAAATAAAATAATTGTAAAGTGACTATATTATTATCCACATGATTCTGAGTCATTTTGGATCCTTGGATTCTGGATCATCTATGATTAAATATTTTAAAAATTATATGATATATGTGTGAGTCTTTTAAAAAAGATTTATTTATTTATTTTAGTGAGAGAGAGAGAGCACGAGCAGGGTGGGCAGAGGAAGAGGGAGAGAGAATCTCAAGCAGACTCTGCGTCAGCGTGGAGTTCAAGGGCAGGGCTTGATCCAAAGACCTGAGCCAAAACCAAGAGTTGGCCCCTTAACCAACTGCGCCACCCAGGTGCCCCTATATGTGTGAATCTTAAAGACACATCCACTTACCTGTATCCTGGAAGAATTTGAATATAAGGAGCCTTGAGTAAGGTTGCCACAGAAAAGAATCACTGGTCACTTCTTCCTACAAAAATGTCTTAAGGGACATTGCCTTCCAATTTAGTTTATATAAGTAAATGTCAAATCCCAATCTTTTCATGTTAATGCCTCACACTACAACTCCACTCTTATTTTTTTCTACCACCTTGATGTCATCTCTAATTTCCTAATGTTCATGATTCAAATGTTACACATGATGAAAATAGAATTCCTCATCTCTCCCTTTAATATTTTGGACACACATAACTATCAAAAAATTTCCAAGAGCTTATAATTTTTATTACAGAGAACTTTAAATCAACAAATAAATGAATTGTTTTGAATCACCTACTTTGGAGTGAAAGTTAATGAACAAAAGTTTGGATAGACAAGATAATTGACCTATAAAGTCCATAGATCAGAGAACTAGAAGGACCTTTTTATTTTAAAAAGATTTTATTTATTTATTTTAGAGAGAGAGAGTGTGTGTGTACAAGCAGGGAGGGAGGGAGGGGGACAAGAAGATTCTACACTGAGCATGGGGCTCCTAGCGGGGGTGGGGTGAGAGGACTTGATCTCAAGACCCTGAGATTATGACCTGAGCCAAAATCTGATGCTAAACTAACTGAGCCACCCAGGCACTCCAGAAAGTTAGAAGGATCTTGAAAGTCTTCCATCCACCTCCCAAATGAGACATTTACAGACTCTAGCTTTTGGATAGAGAGTTATTAAGCTTCTGTTTGAATAGGGAACTCATTATTTTACTCTGTAGCATCCTTGCATAATTTTTACTTTAAGATATGGTCTCCAGACCCCTCTCTGTCCTTTTCTTCTGCATGTTCTCTAGCTTTTCAACTCTTCTTTTAAAAAATGGCTTTCAAAACCTTCCTCTCTCTCTCTCATCCTCCATCTACCATATCTATCTATCTATCTTCTATCATCATCTATCTATCATCTATCTATTATCTATCATCTACCTATCTATCGATCTATCATCATCATCTATCTATCATCTATCATCTATCTATCATCTATCCATCATCATCTACCAATCTATCTAATTTTAATATGTATACCGTGTTCAGAGCAAAGTGCTGGATTTGGAGTGATACATCAGGACCTAATCTTGATCCTAAAGTAACTTATAAGTCACTAATGGAAAAACACAAGTAAAGAACTATGTTGTTTCATTATAATTGTGAGCAATAGTCTATTGGATGAACAAAAAAAGAAGAAAAAAGAAACTTGATTTAATGGGTGTGGAAAAGAAGTTAGGGGAACTTTTCCTTAAGAAAAAAAAAGTTTTGTTTTGTTTGTTTGTTTGTTTTTTTAGAACTGAATAATGTAAGGACTGAATTAAAACTTAGTATGTAGAAGACTGCATTGAGGTTTCTATATTTTTATTATTATGTTATAAAAGAAAGGCTGTTTTTTGGCCCACTAGCTATTGTATATATTAGACAATCACTATTGAGTAAGGGTCTCATGCTCACATTTTTGTAGTGACTAAACTTTTGAGTCATGACAGAATAGACCTATTTGTGTGGAGATCCACTCCACAGAAATCCCAGATAAGTCATTTTTAATTTGAGCAAGTATCATACGTGTTTTGAAAAGCTCATTAGGTGTAATCGTAGAATTCTGCATTTACTATGAGGGATTCATCTTAAACTTAGTCTGAGAGAATTCTGTTTGGAATTTAGATCTTCTTTCTCCCTTACTCACTATTTTACTTATTCTTCAATCTAACTCATCCTGCACTGGATCCTCTAGATTTTCCAGAACCCTTAAATGCAAAGAATAACTACAGTATTATCAGACAATATTCTAAAACAGTTGAAAACATGTGGCTGCTTCTTTTGGAATAGATCATTTTTCAGTCACTAATAATATTCTCTTCTCGGGGCGCCTGGGTGGCTCAGAGGGTTGAGCATCTGCCTTTGGCTCAGGTCATGATCCCAGGGTCCTGGGATCGAGCCCCACATCGGGCTTCTGGCTCAGCGGGGGGCCTGCTTCTCCCTCTCTCTCTGCCTCTCTCCCGGCTCATGCTCTCTCTCTCTCTCTGTATCTCTGTGTCTCAAATGAATAAATAAAATCTTAAAAAAAATAATATTCTCCTCTCTAATTTTGTATCCCAATCCACCACGTGGTAATATATTCAGAGTGGTTTTTTTGATGACAAGGAGGAGGAATCATTGCTAAATTGGTCCTCCTGAATAGCCTACCGACAAATATAATGACATTCAAACACCCTTCTATTCTTCATTCCAGCAATATTCAGACCTCATCATCAGCTAAATCCAAGCAACGTGTGTGTTTGGGGAGGGAAGGTGGTTTGCAACTGGGTAAATAATCAAAGCAGCGAAATGAATACAACCATCTGTATGGAAATTGGTAAACTGCAAATTGGTCCCCTAACTGGGATTAGGGAGCATACATGTTTTCCCCAGTTCTGCTTCTTTCCCAGAACTTCATATACATCAATAACAATGGCTTTTACTTCCTTCAGCTGAAGATGGAGGGAGAGATGCTTTAAAGTTGTCACTGTCAGGAAGGGTTTGTCCTGCATAGTTATAAGCCTATTATTAAAAAAATAAATAGATAAAGCCTTGTTTCCTACAGTGAATTTAATACTTTTCTTGCTCTGTATTATGGTGACAGTGCTGAAAAGTAGTATCAGAAAAAAATGAAAAAAAGAAAAAAATAAGAATGGATCTTTAAAACTCAAAATCACATTTTAACCCTTTCTTATATGACGACCATGCTGGGATATTTACCTACCAATGTAACCTTTAAAAACACAGCTAGAACCAAAAAATATTTGTTAGTCTTTCCTTTTATTTTCCAGTTCATTACTATTTTTACAGAAATCCTTTTTGGGGTCTCATGGGTACCTAGTATAATACTATTGGGTATAATATGAGCACTGACCTTAGGATCCCCAAAATAAAATTGTTAAAAATGTATAAACTATAAAAATATAAACCAAAGAGAAGCAAATAAAAATAGATGATCTAGCCTGAATGATTAATTCTAAAGTTTATTATTGAAATAAGCCTGAAATACTGTTCATTTAGAGTTCTAAAAATCTCTACAACCTTTGATAAACTATATACAATTGGGCAATAGCACAGAACAAAATGTGTAAGGTTCTATATGAATGCTTAGGATATTTTTGTCTATTTAAAAAAATCGCATGTATGTAAATATGTTTTTAGTTATTTTTTATTATAAAATGTGGACTCTTTCAATTTTAAAAGAAAGCACTGGAAGCCAGGAAGAAAAAAATTCTTGAAAAAAATTTTAAATTTGACTATTTTTTCCAATCTGTTAAGTATGGATATGTGAGCAAGCTGATTGGTAACAGGATTATGTTGACATCAGATTTTGAGACAATATAAATTAATGCTAATTATAGTGGGTTGAGTGGTGACATCTTAAAAAAGATATGTTCAAGTCCTAACACCTGGTACCTGTGAAAGTGGCCTTATTTGGGAAAAAAAAATCTTTACAGTTGTAAGTAAATTAAGGATTTCAAAATGAAGTTATCCTGGACCTACTGAGTGACCCCTAAATGGAATGGCAAGTGTCCATGAAAGAAAAGGAGAAAATTGGAGACAGAATAGAAGCCCATGTGAAGCTGAAGGCAGAGATTGGATCAAGGCATCTGCATACCAAGGAATGCCAAAGATTGCTAACAGTTACCAGAAGATAGGAGGGAGGGAAGGAACAAATTCTCCTTCAGCACTTCCAAAAGGGACCAACCCTGCTGACACCCTGATTTCGGACTTCTGGTCTCCAGAACCGTGAGAAAATAAATTCCTGTTGTTTTAAGTTATCAAGTTAGTGTTAATTTGTTGTGGCAGCCCTAGAAAATGAATACACTAATTTTCATAATACTGGCATTCAGGTACCACACACAGCTTTCCATGTGCAAATTAGAAACAGTCTTTTTTCATCACTGTAAGTGTCACAGAAAGCAACAGACCAAATCCATAAATGAAAACAAAATTAGCAAAGGAAACAATAACTCCATCCTTACAACAAATTGTTTAGCACAAAGGAATGGAAAGGAACCGGACTTCAGGGGATCTTCTCTGGGGGACCTAACTTCTGATTTTCCTATTTCTCTTTTAAATTGACATTTTAAGAGCCATTTTAGGTTCACAAGAATATAGAACAGAAGGAAAAAAGAGTCCCCATATGTCCAACCCTCCACCCCTCCTCACATGCACAGCCTGTCTATTAACATCTGCACCAGAGAGGTAGATTTCTTATAATACCACATCAACCTACATCGACACATTATCATCAACCAAAATCCATAGTTTACATTAGGATTCACTCTTGATGTTGTACATTCTATCAGTTTAGACAAATATATAATGATGTGTAGTCACCCTTAAGGTATTATAAATACAATAGTTTCCTTAAAAGCTCTCCTTAAAAACTCTGTGCTCCACCTATTCATCCCTCCCCCGCAATCCCTGGCAAGCATTGATCTTTTTACTGTTTTCATAGTTTTCCCTTTTCCATAATATCATATAGTTGAGATCACATACTATTTAGCCTTTTCACATTGGTTTCTTTCATTTAGCAATGTTAATCTAAGTTTCCTCTATGTTTCTTCATGGCTTGATAGCTTATTTCTTTTTAGCACTTGATAATATTCCATCATCTGGATGTACCATAGTTTATTTATCCATTCATTTACTGAAGGACATCTTGATTGCTTCCAAGTTTTGGTAATTATGAATAAAGTTGCTATAAACATCTCTGTGCAGGTTTTTGTGTAGAGATAAATTTTTACTTCATTTGGGTAAATACCAAGGAGGCGAAATTGCTGGATATTATAGTGAGAGTATCTTTAGTTTTGTAAGAAATTGTGAAACTATCTTCCAAAGTGACTACCATTTTTGTAATCCCACCAGCAGTGACTCAAAGTTCCTGTTGTTCCCTGTCCCCTTGCCAGAATTTGGTGTCATCAGTGTTTTGTATTCTGGTCATTCTCATTTTGTTTTAATTTGCAATTCCCTAAGGATATATGATGCTGAACATATTTTCATATGTTTATTTGACATCTGTATATCATCTTTAGTGAGGTGTCTGTTTAGGTCTTTTGACTATTTTTAATAAGGTTATTTGTTTTTTTTATTGTTGAGTTTTGAGAGTGCTTTATATATTATGAATAATAATCCTTTATAACATACATCTTTCCTTAATATTTGTGCTCTTTCTGTGGCTTGTCTTCTTATTCACATTGTCTTTCCAGAACAGAAGTTTTTCATTTTATTGAAGTCCATCTTATCAATTATTGTTTTTATGGATCATGACTATGGTATTCTATCTAAAAGTCATTACCAGATCCATGATCATGTCCTCTGTGAACAAAGATATTTTTGTTTCTTCCTTCCCAATCTGCATACCTTTTATTATTTTCTTCACTTATTTCATTAGTTTGGAATTCCAGCATGATGTTGAAAAGGTATGGTGAGAGTTGACACTCTTGGTTTTCTCCTATGTTATCTTCTAGGAGTTTCACAGTTTTTCATGTAAAATTTAGGTCTATGGTCCATTCTGAGTTAAGTTTTGTGAAGGGTGTAAGGTCTGTGTCAGATCTGTTTTTGTTGTTGTCATTGTTGTTGTTTGTTTTATATGCGGATGTCTAGTTATCCCAGCACTATTTGTTGAAAATCTATCTTTGCTCTACTTTATTGGTTTTGCTGTGTCCAAGATCAGTTGACTGTATTTATGTGGGTCTATTACTGGACTGTATTTTCTGTTCCATTGATCCATTTGTCTTTTCTTTTGCCAATATCATTATCTTTACTACTGTAGCTTTAGAGTTAAGTCTCCAATTTGGGTAGTCTTCCAACTTTGTTCTTCTCATTCAGTATTGTTTTGGCTATTCTGGGTCTCTTGAATTTTCATACAAACTGTAACATCAGTTTGTCAACATCCCCAAAAAATAACTTGTTGAGATTTTAACTGAGATTGCATTGAATCTATAGATCAAGTAGGGAAGAACTGACATCTTGAAAATATTGAGTATAACTATCCATGAACATGAAATATCTCTCCCTTTATTTAGTTCTTCTTTAATTTTATTTAACAAAATTTTGTAGTTTTCCTCATGTAAACATTTTTCATATTTTGTTAGAGTTATACCTAAACGTCTATCTTTTCTGGGGGTGGGAGTGCTAATGTAAATGGTATTGTGTTTTTACTTTCAAATTCTGTGTGTTCATTTGTTCATTGTTGGTATATAAGAAAGTGATTGACTTTTGTATATTAATCTTGTGTCTTATAACTTTGTTATAATTACTTACTAGTTTCAGGTGTTTTTGTTTGTTGTTGATTCTTTCAAATTTTCTACATAGATGATCATGTCCTCTGTGAACAAAGATAGTTTTGTTTCTTCCTTCCCAATCTGCATACCTTTTATTATTTTCTTCACTTATTTCATTAGTTTGGAATTCCAGCATGAGGTTGAAAAAGTATGGTGAGAGTTGAGACTCTTGCCTTGTTACCAGTCATAGTGGGAAAGCTCTCAGTTTCTTACCATTAATGTGATGTTAGCTGCAGGTTTTTGGTAAATGATGTTTCTCAAGTTAATGAAGTTCCACTCTATTTTTAGTTTTGAGATTTTGTATCATAAATGGGTGTTAGATTTTGTCAAATACTTTTTTCTGTTGATGTAATCATATGCATTATCTTAATTAGTATGTTGCTGTGATGGCTTACATTAATTGCGTTTCAGATGTTGAACCAGCCTCGCATATCAGAGATAAATTCCCTTGATTATGGTGATGATTTTTTTTTTACATTGTTGGATTATATATACTAAGAATTTGTTGAGGATTTTTATGTTTTATGTTCATGAGAGATATTGGTCTGTAGTTTCTTATGATGTATTTCTCTGGTGTTGGTGTTAGGTAATGCTAGTCTCAGAATGAGTTAGGAAGTATTTCTTCCATTTCAATCTCTGAAAGAGGTTGTACATATTAGTATAATTTCTTAAATATTAGTAGATACCCTATTTTTAATCAATAAAAAGGAATTAAAAATAAAGGTAACATACATAAATAGTATAGAAATTTAAACTATTCTTTTCAGTAATTTTTTTTTTTATAGCAAATACCAGGATTTATATTTAGGGACTTCACAATGTGATTAATGGAAAAGGTGTATTCCAGCTTTAGATAACAAACATTAATTACAAAGTATAAGTAAAATGAAGATGTATGATGTTATATATATATATATATATATATGCTGTGAGAAAGGTAAATTCTTTATAATTTGAAGCAATACTAAAAGAAAGTACTAATTTAAGTAATTTTGAAAATTCCTTTTGAATATCTTTTGAAAAAAAATCTCTGGAAATATACTTACCTTTGTAAAATAGGCTAATTTTTTTTTTTTTTTTTGTAACTAGAAATAACCAGCAGTTTGGAACTCTCCATTATGGAAAAAGATAAACTTTAAAAACTAGACACCATTCCATGCTTACCGAGACTTTCATTAACCCTAGTTTTTGAAGACTAGAGCTAGGTGTGATTTTCTAAAGCCTTCCTGAACCATTCCAAATTAGTTATCAGCAATAGGTTTATTATCTAGTTATTTATTTATCAAAAGCAGCAGTTCAGGGACCCCTGGGTGGCTCAGTCAGTTAAGCGTCTGTCTGCCTTTGGCTAGGGTCATGATCTCAGGGTCCTGGGATCGAGTGCCACATTGGGCTCCTTGTTCAGCGGGAAGCCTGCTTCTCCTTCTGCCTGTAGCTCCCCCTGCTTGTGCTCTCTCTCTGACAAATAAATAAAATCTTAAAAAAAAAAAAAAGCAACAGTTCAGGAATACTAAAATGGTCCACAAGATACGCTCTTTTTTTTCCCTTGCGTAAATATACCTAGTTTCATGGTGAGGGAAATTCCTAGATAATACAGACCAACTGACTTATCAATATCAAATGTCAGCAAGAAGAGTGACCATTTTCTAGGCACAGAACTTTAATATTTGTGAAATTTTTGAAAATTAACAGCCTGGAGATAGTCCTCTAATAGCTCTTTCTGAAATTAAATAGAAGGCTCAGCAGGTCTCTGTTTATCTTCTCCTTATGTCATGCTAAGCCTTTGTATAGCTAAGTTCAGTTGGTCTTAGAATATTGCATTAAGTTGTCATTTTCAATATACCACTAATTAATTAATTATACACATATACATGCATAATACACTCCAGATACAGTGTAATGGGTTATAAGGCAGTACTTGTACATATAGAACTTGCATTTCATAGAGGGATGAAAAAAAAAAAAGATTTAAAAAAAAATAGGTAATTTCAGTTAAGGATTATTTCCATGGGAAAATTAAGTTTGTTAAGGATGGGAATCCTTTAGTAAAAGTGTTGGTGGTGGGAACATTTTTCTCCAAATTACATAAAAAATTCAACAGGGAAAATTCTCCAATAATGTGAATTTGAGCAGAAACCAGGGTAAAGTATGGTTTTGAGAGATGAGTTTTCCTGGAGGAAGGGATATCCAAGCAAAATGAATAGTATGAGCCTTGGGTCAAGTTACTTGGATTTTTCAGGGAACTGCAGGAAAGTCAGAAAACATGGCATGAGATAAAGTCATGCAGGCTCAAAGAACATAAACAGCACATGTAAAACCATGTAGACTATTGTAAAAAGTCTGGATTGTGCTCTAAGGAAGCCAGAAAACTCTTAACAGGCCAAGAGCAAGGTGCAGAATCATCTAATTTATGATTTGAGAGGATAGTTCTTATTGGACTTTAAAATTGACTCTGGGGAAGGAGAGGAAAGAAAAAGTTTGGTTAGGAAGTGATTTCAATAATCTAGGTGTTAACTGAAGGCAGTCTGACTACGGTGGCAGGAGAAAAGACTAAGAACTGGAAGATTCAAGATGGATTTTGACATTAGAACTGACAGAATCTATTGATGTCTATCGATGAATTAGAAGTAGAGCATAAAAAAAGAGATCAATTAATGATAATTCCGAAGTTTTTGACCTGAGATATTGAAAATTAAAATTTTTACTTACTTGCTGTGATGGAGCCAACTGTCAGAGGAGTGGGGCTGGATATGAAATCAAAAGTTTAGCTTTGGAAATATTAAATTTGAAATGTTGAATTGTTTGGTATTCATGCATGAAGTTTAGTAGAAAGGTCCAGACTAGACATATACATTTGAGAGTCACCAGTCTCCAAATGGAATCTACAACTTTGGGTCTGACTAAGATTTCTCAGTAAGCAATTGACATAAAACAGAAGTTGGAGGACTATGCAATGGAGATCTTATATGTGTATAGTTTTTTTGACCAGGATGGAGTCAGGTTTTATGGAGCTTGAGACTTCACAATTTTGGTGATCATTTTTTGAGAAAAATCATAGGGAATTACAAATACAAAATTAAGTACAAAATTTTGAAAAGAATTTATTAAAATCAGAAACACTAAGGCTTAACTTCATTAACTTCATGGTAAATCTGCTCTGGTTGGGGAGATGAAGGTTAAGCATGAAGTAGACTAAGCAATGGCCAACATGTAGGAAGAACCTAAGAGAAGGTGATATCCCCGAAGCCAAGTGGTGGAAGTGTTTCAAGGAGAAAAAAATCCACTGGTTTAAATTCTGATGACTTTGCAAATAAGGTGAATACAAAAAATGGACCATTGGATTGGACAACATAGAGACATTGCTGAACTTGACAAAGACTACTATGGGTTGGTAGGCAGGGGAGAAATCTGGGCTGGGGTAGATTTAGATAGATATGTGGAGAGCAAATATGGAACAGTGAGTTTTTCTGTAAAGGAAGGAGATATATGGGACAGAGCAAAAGAGAGATATGAGATCAAGGGAGAATTTTAAAAATGGTTCATTAACATGTAGTTTGATTGTCCAAACTGTGTTTACATTACCTGAAAACAACCTATAATTACATGAATATAAGATTAAAGACCTAAAAGACCCCCAGCCTTTTTTTTTTTTTTTTTAAGTATAGCTCTAAATACTAGTTCTACAAGGACTAAAATGTCAATTTTGGGTGGTAGGGATTTTATCCGTTGTCTTTCTTTTTCCTTACTGTATTTCAACATCCAGATACTTTCCTGACACACAGTAGTTGCTAAATAACGAGTGAATGCTAAGGCTTAAGCTAGAAGCCTTTAACAATTACAACTGATGGAATTCACAGTAAATCATAAATAAAGACAATTGGGAAAAATGTACTTTAAATAAGTTTAATTCTCTTATTTATTGGGGAGACAGAAGCAGAAACAAGTAACATGGTGGAAAGGTTAAATTCTCATAAGGGTGAGTCTATGATTTGACTTTCAAGCAGAAGCTGTGAAGAAAAAGGAAAGGCATTTGGTGAGTTCATTAGAACAACAAGCCTTTGTGAACACTAAGATCTTTGGATATTTTTAACTTCTAAATTAGGGGACACCAGGTTATGTGAATTCATGAAATATCAGGTATAATATCCACCTGTATAATTTTGCTAGGGCTGCCATTACAAAGTACCACAAACTGAATTTTACCATCCCATAGTTGTGGAGGCTAGAAATCCAAGAGTAAGGTGTCAGCAGGGCCATGATCCCGCTGAAGACATTAGGGAAAGATTTGTTCCATGCCTCTATCCTCACTTCTGGTGGTTTGCTGGCAATCTTTGGTGTTTATTGGCTTGTAGATTCATTACCTTGATCTGCGGACTTCATGTTTATGTGATATTCTCCCTGTGTTAATGTGTATCTCCAAATTTACCCTTTTAATAAGGACATCAGTCATATTAGATTAGAGACCCACCCTCCACCAATATGACCTCATCTTAACTAATTACATCTGCCACCATCCTATTTCCAAATATAGTCACATTTTGAGGAGCTAGGAGTTAGGATTTGAATATATGAACTTTGAGGAGATACAATTTAACTCATAATACCCTCATTTAATTCAATCTTCAAGCTGGATGGAGGGGACTACAGTGTATATTAGATGAAACTCAGCAATGACAATGCTATTACTTCAGTATTTCACCACGACTGGTATGGTTTGAGGGTATCCCTTTTGTATTAATGTGTATAATAACAACAAATCATAATTACTTTTACTTAGGCAGATTCTTGAATAGCTCTTATTGTTTGGTAGAAAACAACCCACATATCAAAAGAGACTATATTAAGATGTTTAAAAAAATAATCCACTACTCAAAAATCCAGATGTTTCAATAATAAGCTTGTGACAAGGAAAGTTTACTTAATCCTAGTATTTTTTCTGTTATTGTTATAAATTTAAAGTAACTTTCATCTCATCTTACTATTAAAGTCCACTTTTTTTTAACTAAGTCAGTTGTTCCTCCCTATGTTTCCTACATTTCCTATAAAAAATTTTTACTTTAATAAATCCTGATCTATCTTTATTGCTACTGTAAAATTTTAGAAATGTCATTTTTTTGCATGAATTTATTTTTATTTTTTTTAAAGATTTTATTTATTTATTTGAGAGAGAGAGAACGAGAGACAGAGAGCGCAAGAGGGAAGAGGGCAGAGGGAGAAGCAGACCCCCCGCCGAGCAGGGAGCCCGATGCGGGACTCGATCCCGGGACTCCAGGATCATGACCTGAGCCGAAGGCAGTCGCTTAACCAACTGAGCCACCCAGGCGCCCTGCATGAATTTAAATAAAAATTTTTTCTACTTTTTTATTGAGTTCAATTAGTCAACATATAGTACATCATTAGCTTCAGATGTACTGTTCAATGATTCATCAGTTGCATATAACACCCAGTGCTCATCAGATCACGTGCCCTCCTTAATGCCCATCACCCAAATAAAATTTTTTATTTTACTTTTTTTTTTCAGATTTTATTTATTTATTTGATAGGGAGAGAAAGAGAGAGAGAGACAGGGGAGCTGCAGAGAGTAGAGGGAGAAGAAAACTCCCCACTGAGCAGGGAGCCCGATGTGGGACTTGATCCCAGACCCCTGGGATCATGACCTGAGCTGAAGGCAGATGCTTAACTGACTGAGCCACCCAGGTGCCCCCCCCCAAATAATTTAAATGGAAGCTAGAAATAGAGTAGAAAGGTCAACCAAGTATAAAGTGGAAATAATAATTTTTCCCAGATAATTAAAAACTAGTAAATAATACATCTATGTAAAAGGGTATAGAGGAGAGAAAATACTATCACAGTAATATAAATTGGCATTTTTGTAAAATTTCAGAATACCTTAGTATACTGATTATTGCCAATTAAAATTTTAAAGCAGTACTTTTGTATAAATTGTGTTCTTTTTTTTTTAAAGATTTTATTTATTTATTCGACAGAGAGAGACACAGTGAGAGAGGGAACACAAGCAGGGGGAGTGGGAAAGAGAGAAGCAGGCTTCCCGACGAGCAGGGAGCCCGATGTGGAGCTCGATCCCAGGACCCTGAGATCATGACCTGAGCCAAAGGCAGTCGCTTAACCAACTGAGCCACCCAGGTGCCCCTAAATTGTGTTCTTTAAAGCCAAAAATGTAAGTATGAAAACTGAATTATAAATTAACTCACAGATAAGAAGCTAAGTATGTTCATTGTAATATTATTTTTAAAACAATTGTTTCTTTTTTACTCAGATAAGCCATACCTCACAACAGAAATAATACACTTAATTAACAAAGATTTTGACAGGTGATTGCAAGACAAATATTTAGTTTGATGTAGCCTGTAGAATTTCAGAATTTTGTTAAACAATGCTTATTCAAAGGAGAATATAACTTGTTGCAAGGACATGCCCCAAAAGCAGCAATCCATCTTAAAGCCTTTACTTCAGAAATTACAGTGTTCCAGAGCATGATTTCTTTTGACCTGGAATTAGCTGAGGGATTGATACAAGAATCATCATAAATAGAAAAAGTGACAGGAACTGATCTTTTGGGGGTCAACAGAATTTTGATGAAGAAGCCTGTGACGCTGCCCCAAAAGGGCAGCATCCAGACTAAAGGTCTCCCAGTTTGATCCCCTCTTTGATCTTTTGATCTCTATTCAGCATTTCAATGTCATTACCTAAGAGTAAGAAAGAAAGGTCATTTTTTTTTTTCTTAAAATTTAAAATCTTAAACTTCAGTCTGTCTTCATTTCTCTCTTTTCTTTGTGGTATCAATTTATCTCGCCTGGTCCACGCTAGTCCAGAATTCTCAAATTGACAATAATGTGTAGACAAAGAATTCCAGGAGAACCAAGTCCAACAGTGTCTTAAAGTTGTTAAAACATTCATGGACTTTGCCACCCAGTAGAACTTGATTCTACTCACAACTCAGTTCCTATGTAACTAGGTGACTGAATCCATTGCTTAACTTTTCTTCAGTTTTAACACGTGTAACATAGAATAGCAATATCCTCTATTTATTTTACATTCATTCTGTATATTAATCCTCATCTCTCACAGATGTGTGTTTTGGGTTAACAAAGGAGAAGCTTGTGATTTTGGTAAGGAAAGAGATGAAAACATTTATGTTTTCTTACATATGAGCATATACTTAGGCGATTTTTATAGCAGCCACATAACTCTAGTCTCATGTTCATTTTGCAAATAAATGTTACGCTCTGAACATCTTCTGGAATTGAAAATTTGCAGGTTACTCTAACAGTCTAACCATAAAGTATGACTTTAACTCCCATGGTGTATTCAGAAAGGGCCTCATTTGTTGTCTACTCTGGAATACTGGAATAGGTTGGAGGAAAAGGCAGAAATGAGGAAACATCAATATGAAATGGAAGAATTATGTGGATAGAAACAATAAGTGACACTCTACTGAGATGAAAGGGCTTGGAGATAACTCTGAATCATAACTATCTTGTGACAAAAAAAGCCAAATGCAGTTTGTCTCACACAGGGAAGTAGACAAATAGGTTAGAGAGGCTGGAGGTGGAAAATGGTTCTGGATGAACACCAAGTCCAAATTTTCAACCAGCAAGAAAGAGAAAATAGCACCACTGGGCATATGACCAAGGTACTCTGCAACAATTACTGGGGATAATCTGACTAAAATAAATAACACAGTTCATGACTCACAACAGATTCATGTTATTGCTTAGGTATGAATTTAATCTGGGCTCTTTTGACAAAGGACTTCATTAGTTTCTTCTGGATGACATCAAAACTTCATTAGTTTAATGTATAATTTTCAAGAACTTACTATATTAGAAGAATGTCTTCGGAGATATTTTTTTTTTAAAGATTTTATTTATTTATTTGAGAGAGAGAGAGAGAGAGAGAGAGAGAGAGAGAGAGCACAAGAGGGGGGAGCGGGAGAGGGAGAAGCAGGCTCCCCGCCGAGCAGGGAGCCCGATGCGGGACTCGATCCAGGGACTCCAGGATCA
This sequence comes from Neomonachus schauinslandi, assembly GCF_002201575.2. Lineage (NCBI taxonomy): Eukaryota > Metazoa > Chordata > Mammalia > Carnivora > Phocidae > Neomonachus > Neomonachus schauinslandi. Next base: position 132,974,726 of record NC_058406.1, on the reverse strand, counting down.
TGACCTGAGCCGAAGGCAGTCGCTTAACCAACTGAGCCACCCAGGCGCCCTCTTCGGAGATATTTTATCATCTGTTTTTCTTTTTTTTTAATTGCACTGTAGTTAACATACAGTGTTATATTAGTTTCAGGTGTACAATATAGTCATTCAACAGTTCTGTACAACACCCAGTGCTCATCAAGGTAAGTATACTACTCTTAATCCTCTTCACCTGTTTCATCCAACCCCTTTCCCCCTCCCTACCTACCTCCTCTCTGGCAACCATCAGTTTGTTCTCTATAGTTAAGAGTTTGTTGTTTGATTTGTCTCTTTTTTTTCCTTTGTTCGTCTGTTTTGTTTTTTAAATTCCACATATGAGTGAAATCAGATGGTATTTGTCTTTCTCTGATGGATTTACTTTGCTTTGCATTATACCCTCTAGATTTATTCACGTTGTTGCAAATGGACACTTGGGTTGCTTCCATAATTTGGATATTGTAAATGATGCTACAGTAAACATAGGGGTGCATATATCCTTTTGAATTGTGTTTTTGTATTCTTTGGGTAAATACCCAGTAGTGCAATTACTGGGTCACAGAATAGTTCCATTTTTAAATTTTTGAACCTCCATACTGTTTTCCTCAGTGACTGAACCAGTTTGCATTCCCACCAACAGTGCATGGGGGTTCCTTTTCTTCACATCCTCATCAACACTTATTTCTTTTGCTTTTGGTTTTAGCCATTCTGACAGGTGTGAAGTGATATCTCATTGTGGTTTTGATTTGCATTTCCCTGATACTGAGTAATGTTGAGCATCTTTTCATGTGCCTGTTGGCCATTTGTATACCTCCTTTGGAGAACTCTGTTCATGTCTTTTCTCCATTTTTAATTAGATCGTTTGTTTTTTGGGTGTTGAGTTGTTTAAGTTCTTTATATATTTTGCATACTAAGTCTTTATCGGATTTGGCATTCGAAAATATATTCTCTCGTTCAGTGGGTTGTCTTTTAGTTTTGTTAAATGACTCCTTTGCTGTACAGATTTTTATTTTGATGACGTCCCAATAGTTTATTTTTGCTTTTGTTTCCCTTGCCTCAGGAGACATATCTAGAAAAATGTTATGGCTGATGTTAGGGAAATAACAGCCTGCACTCTCTTCTGTGATTTTTATGGTTTCAGGTCTCACATTTATGTCTTTAATCCATTTTGAGTTTATTTTTGTGTATGGCGTTAAGAAAGTAGTCCAGTTTCATTCTTTTGCATGTAGCTGTCCAATTTTCCCAATACCAATTTGTTGAAGAGACCGTGTTTTAACCATTGCATATTCTTGCCTCCTTTGTCGAAGATAATTGACCATATAATTTTGGGTTTGTTTCTGGGCTTTCCATCCTGTTCTGTTGATCTATGTGTCTATTTTTGTGCCTGTACCATACTGTTTTGATTAATACAGGCTTGTAGTATAACTTGAAATCTGGAATTGTGATACTTCCAGATTTATTTTTCTTTTTTAAAATTGCTTTGACATTTTGGGGTCTTTTGTGATTTCATACAAATTTTAGCATTGTTTGTTCTAGTCCTATGAAAAATGCTGTTGGTATTTTGATAGGGATTGTATTAAATCTGTATATTGCTTTGAGTTGTATGGACATTTTAGCAATATTGGTTCTTCCAATCTATGAGCATGGAATATATTTGCATTTGTTCGTCTTCAATTTCTTTCATTATTGTTTTATAGTCTTCAGAGTACAGGTCTTTCACTTCCTTGGTTAAGTTCATTCCTAGGTATTTTGTTATTTTTGATGCAATTGTAAATGGGATTGTTTTCTTAATTTCTCTTTCTGCTGCCTCATTATTAGTGAATAGAAATGCCATGGATTTCTGTACATTGATTTTGTATACTGTGATTTTATTGAATTCATTTATCAATTCTAGTAGTTTTTTGGTGGAATATTTAGGGTTTCCCATATATAGTATCATGTCATTTACAAATAGTGAAAGTTTTATTTCTTCCTTACCAATTAGGATGCCTTTTATTCCTTTTTCTAGTCTGATTGCTGTGACTAAGACTTTCAGTACTATGTTGAATGAAAGTGGTGGTAGTGGACATCCTTTGTTGTCCACTATTGTTCCTGATCTTAGGGGAAAAGTTCTCACTTTTTCACCATTGAATATGGTGTTAGCAGTGAGTTTTTGATATATGGCCTTTATTATGTTGAGGTATGTTCCCTCTAAACATACTTTGTTGAGGGTTTTTATCATGAATGGATGTTGTCAGATGCTTTTTTTTTTTTTTTTTGGTATCTACTGAAATGATCACATAGTTTCTATTCTTTCTCTTGTTGATGTGATGTTGATTGACTTGTAAATATTGAACCACGCATATATCCTGGGAATAAATAAATTGTGGTGAGTGATTTTTTTCATGCATTGTTGGATTCAATTTGCTAATATTTTGTTGAGGATTTTTGCATCTATGTTTATCAGAGTATGGGTCTGTAGTTCTCGCTCTTTTTTTTTTTTTATTTAGTAATGTCTTTATCTGGTTTTGGTATCAGGTAATGCTGATCTCATATAATGAATTTGGAAGTTTTCCTTCCTCTTCTACTTTTCGGAATAGTTTGAGAATAAGTATTAACTCCTCTTTAAATGTTTTGCAGAATTCACTTGTGAAGCCTTCTGGCTCTGCACTTTTGTATATTGGTAGTTTTTTTGATTAGTGGCTCAATTTTATTGCTGGTAATCAGTCTGTTCAAATTTTCTATTTCTTCTCCATTCAGTTTTGGGAGATTAGATGTTTCTAAGAATTTATCCATTCTTCTAGGTCGTCTAATTTGTTGCCAAATAATTTTTTTATGATACTCTCTTGCAATCCTTTGTATTTCTGCAGTGTTGGTTGTTATTTCTCCTCCTTCATTTATAATTTTGTTTATTTGAGTCCCCCCACCTCTCTTTTTTTTGATAAGTCTGGCTAAAGTTTTATCAATTTTTGTTGATCTTTTCAAAGAACCAGTTTCTGGTTTCATTGATTGGTTCTATTGTGTTTTATTGTGTTTTTAGTTTCTATTTCATTTATTTCTGCTCTAATCTTTATTATTTTCTTACTTCTACTGGTTTTGGGTTTTGTTTGTCCTTCTTTTTATAGGTTTTTTTCCTTTCAGCACTTTCAATGTCTCATGCCATTCTGGCCTGCAAAGTTTCTGCTTAAAAATCAGCTGATAGCCTCATGGGGTTTCCCTTATACAAAACTGCTTTTTTTTGGTCTTGCTGCTTTTAAAATTCTCTCTTTATCACTACATTTTGCCATTTTAATTACTGGGTGTCTTTGTGCAGACCTCTTTGGATTGATTTTGTCAGGTTATCTCTGTGCCTCCTGGATCTGGATTTCCATTTCTTTCATCAGATTAGGGAAGACTTCAGGTATTATTTTTTCAAATAAAATTTTTGTCCCCTTTTCTCTCTCTTCTCCTGGGATCCCTGTAATGCAAATGTTATTATGCTTGATGGTGTTACTGAATTCCCTAAATCTATTCTCATTTTGCATAATTGTTTTTTTTTTCTTCCACCTGTTCAGCTTGATTACTTTCCATTACTCAGCCCTCCAGGTCACTGATTTGTTCTTCTGCTTCCTCTAGGCTACTGTTTATTCCATCTAGTGTATTTTTATTTTATTGTGTTCTTCATCTGATTGGTTCTTTTTTGTCTCTTTGCTAAAGGTCTTACTGATGTCCTCTACTCATTTCTCAACTTCAGTGAGTGTATTTATGACCATTACTTTAAATTCTCTATCAGGCATATTACTTCTCTCCCTTCCAGTTAGATCTCTTGCTGTGATTTTGTTCTGTTCTTTCATTTGGGACGTATTTTTCTGTCTCCTCATTTTGTCCTCTGTATCTATTGCTGTGTGTTAGGAAAATCTGCTATGTCTCCTGCTTTTGAAAGTGATGACCTTATGAAGAAGAGATCCTATAGTGTGCTGCAGTGCAGTGTTTCCTGTTCACCAGAAGCTGGGTGTTTCAGAACTATCTCCTATATGTGTTGCATACACTTTGTTTTTGTGGCTGAGCCACTTTTTCTTTCAGTCCAGTCATCTGCAGTGGCTCTCTTTGCCTGTTGTGAGCAGTGTTTTGTCCCTGTGGTGTTAATGGGCCAGTCTTGGGTCGCAGTGGGCTTGAGTTGACTTAGATCAGGCATTTGTCAGAGATGCAGTAGCTACAAACTGCAGGGCTCTTTCCCTGTGTTGTCACCTGAGAAGCTTTTGTGGGTGGGCAGGATCTGCAATCAGATGAATTGTCTCCCTGCAGCTTCCCTGGGGTTGCTGTTGGATTGGTGTGTGCAGTTATCTTACCTTCTCTCTAGGACAGGAGTATTTTGGGGTGATGCTATCTCCCTTTGGGGCTGCTTGTACACTGCCAGGCCTATGGCACCACCATGGATGGGCTCCAGCCAAGGGCATATTGGAGGGGGCAGATCTGCAACACGTGTGAGGGAGGGCATATTACCTAGTTAGGTACTGAGTATTGGCACCTTGCTAGTTCCTGCAGGTGGCCGTGTGTTTATGCTGGGTGGCAGGGGAGGAAAATGGCACCTGCCAGCTCCTTTGTTCCCCAGGTGTCCCAGAGCTGAGCACACTGACTTTTACAATTCTAGGTTTTAAGTCCTGCTGGTTGTAAGAACTCACAAAATTTGGCTCCTCTGATTTTCAAAGCCAGTGTTATGGGAATTCATCTTCTGCACATGGGCTCCCTGGTGTGTAGTTTGTTTCTCTGTCCTCTCTGTGCTCTCGGTGTCCCTCCCTCCTGCTGACAGTCTTGTGGTCTATTTAGTTCCTTATTGGGTTTCTGCCTTTCCTACCCTCTTAAATGTGGCTCATCTACCTTTAGTTGTGGAGTTTGTTCTGCCAGTGTTGGAGTCATTTTCTGGGTTATTTGTACATATGAGTGTTACCTAGTTGTATCTGTGGGACGAGGTGAACTTAGGGTCTGCCTATTCCACCATCTTCAACCTTGCTTGTGTTTTATATCCCAAAAGTTTTGAATTACTTTCTGATTCCCAGAAAATTCCTTACTATCTAAAATTTCATTATCTTGCCTTCCTCTCTGAAATATTTCAACTTAACCCTAGTACATCAGCTCAAAGACTATTCCTTGCAGAAGCCTCTCCTGACTTCACCGGGCTGACTAAATCTCCCATCCCCTTGCACTCACTCAACATCATACACATCTCTGGGAATCTTCAACCTTATTATATAATAATTGTTTGCATGTTTATTTCCAGTCGAATCTAAGCCTCTGTGGGCAGACCTTCTCCATTGCCCCTCTCTTCTTTTCAATCCATAGACCAGCACAGTGCGTGACACAGTTAGTTTTTTCAAATGATGAATAAACCAGGGAAATGGCTGCCAATGCAGGACTGGAGGCAATTTTTGGAACACAATAAACATTCAATTTTATATAAGATATTTCCGGGCACATAATAAGTGATTGATAGGAGTGACTTGTGTCTTCTACCCCACAACCTAAATCTGAAAATGTCTGAGATCTTCTGGTAGCCCTATATATCTAAATGTAACTCAATATGAAAATCAAAACACAATGTAGTGCTTTGCACTAAAGTATTCGGTAAGTGTCTTTTGACGGATCCATGGTGTGAATACATAGCAAGAATGAATTAATGAATTAATTAATTGTCTCATAGGCAAAAACAAAGGACTTTTATATTCCTTTTCAGTTCTGATTTTAAATTGTGACTCCTGGAATTACATAACTACTAAAAGTAGTTTTAAATATACAGTCTTGCCACTTTAGGATGCTTTATTTTTTTTTTTTACAGATGATTTTTATAAATATCCTTGATTTGTTGATGAGAAAAATAACATTTTCTGTGTGATGGTCTTTTCATGAATTTCTATAGACGCTCCTACCTGAAATCTCTATCTTAATCTCTTTTTCTCTTTCTCTCTGGGGAGCCATTCTTCTAAAAGACCTACTTCTTCTAGAGAAACAATTACATTTAACAAAGGACAAGGACTAATGCCATTACCATGTATATCCTTGTGCATCGACAACTAGAAAATCATAGTAGATTTATAAACAGTATTGCTGTTTTGCACTGTAGGAAACTTGCAATTTAGTCAAGATCCACATTTAATTCCTGTCCTTATATTCAGATCTCAGTCGTATTTTCTCCTTGGCATCTTTAAAAGCTATTTTATACAAAAGGATTCTATTAATAATGAATCAGTCTGCCTTTATACCTCACTATAACCCCAAAATAGCTTTAGATAGGTAAAGAGATAGGTAGCACCATAGATAAATAAAAGAAATAATAGCATTGTATCATATGATTTGTTACTGCATTGAAGATTGTATCTTATAACTTATGACAAGGAAGCTTTAAATGAGTTTCCAAGGTCATAACCTTATGGTGATGAAAAATATATACATAAGCTACAGCGTCTTTACTTTATTTTTGTAATAAAATATTCCTTTTTGTGACAATAAAATAATAATTTATATCTCCTGTATTTTTAAAAAGTCTGCTCTAATGATTGTGTATGTATGTTGTAGAGCACGCTTGCATCAATAATATATATTACTTTTTCAAAACTGGATTTTGTGTTCAAACATTTTGATAAATGATTAAACTTTTGAACATATGCATTTTTCTTTTTAAGAAGTTTGAGAACACCACAATGAAATTTTATAAAAATGCTATTATTTAGTGACATACAACTGTCTGTCTTTATAAATATATACATATATAGGATATTAAAAAATGTCTACACTAGTTCCACGGAGTACTTGAGAGGTACCATTGTAAAAAGTACAAAAATACTATAATAACAAGTCTAAATTTAATTTATTCACTTAAAATTATAAATAAATGTACCTTCTTTGGGATAGGTATCAGTTCTGGAGTTGACTATATGGGAGAATTATGGATTTTCCTGGAAATTTCTTGATATTTTAAAATGTGTCCTAGCCTCAAAGTCAAGACTCCATTCTGTTCCAAAACAGAGATTTAAATTTATTATCTTTTACAATCTGGTAAAAAATGGAGCAAAGGAACTGTGTCCAGATCTGGGTATCTGCTTAAAATGAAATGTATAAGAACCCTGAATGATTCTTTTTAAGAATATCCAAAATGGTATTTAAGAATTGATCACTCTAGGGGCGCCTGGGTGGCTCAGTCGGTTAACCATCTGCCTTCAGCTCAGGTCATGATCCTGGAGTCCTGGGATCGAGCCCCGCATCAGGCTCCCTGCTTAGTGGGGAAGTCTGCCTCTGCCTCTCCATCTGCCTCTCTACCCTGCTCATGCTCTCTCTCTCTCTCTCAAATAAGTAAATAAATAAAATCTTAAAAAAAAAAAAAGAATCGATGACTCTGAGTTTATCTTTTTTTTTTTGGTCCCAAAGCTAATGGTTACTTAACTCCTAAGTGGCTGCTATTATTTGATGTTCAAATTTTAGGACAAAGAATGTATTTAACATTTTGTGTTCTACCTCCCCTTTCCTCCCTTAGTGATGAAATTAAAATCACAGGGAATTGGGGGAAATGTAGAATTCCTGAGATGGCTAACAGGTGGAAAATTCATCCTAGCAAGAAAAAAAAAAAAGAAAAGAAAAGAAAAAAGAAGTACTTCTGTGCTTTTATGATGCGAAGGCTTAAGGCTAACACCCTAAAAGAATCAGCACTCTGTGCGATGGCAGGATAAGTTCACACTGATAGAAACCTTGGCCCTTGAACACCCATTCCAATTCAGTCTTGATTACGGTTAGTCTGAAACTTCTAAAAATAAGCTCCAAAGTGGCGACCAGAAAGTTGCATATGACAAGTTGTATGAAGTCAGTAGAAACCTGTTTGCACTGTGAGAGTCTCAAGGCTGCTCATATGTGGGGGAGTTACTGGTTAATCCCTGGACGGTCCCTGGGAAGTTTCCTGATTAACCAGATTTCTTGGTGAAAGGGGCACACTTCAGCTTTTTAAATGTGACAGTAGCTGGCAGCGGGCTGCGAAGAGCGTACGCAGTAATCACCGGCTCACTCGGTGAAGGCCGAAAGGCAAACCTCTTTAGAGGAAGCCCCGAAGGCTTTCATGCCTCAGAACTGCTAAGATTTTGCAGTTGGAATGATTTTAGGGAAATTTACCAGGAAAACTTCATAATGAATCTCTCATACACCACATCCCCCGAGAAGCTTATCACTGTTTGTCAACTGCAACAGAAGGCATGATGCTTTTTTATTAATAAGGTTCTCTTTTTTTCCAAGGGATTGTTGTAAAATACCATGATTAATTGAAGATTTCTCTTTACTTCTGATTTGCCTGATTGACACAAGTAACCCTTATTAATTTCCCCAGATGCCTAAAGCAGCAGTGGCAAAGGAACACAAGACGATGCATTATTTATTCGGATATTCAGTGGTCATTTTCATCCTCATCACAAGTATTAATTTAATGAGGTCACATTATCATGCTGCCCACCAACCCTCACATGCAGAGTGTTGTTGATAAAACTGATTAAACTCTCTAGATAAAGCACACTTCCACAAATTCATGTTCAGTTACTTAAAACTTTTGCCATGCGTTATACCGTGCATAATGTGTCTCCTATTACCAGTCGCATTAAAAAGTGATAAAATAAAATGATTTATGTCAAAAAGTTAGAAACTCCCATCAAATGCATCTTATCTCTAACTGCTTGCCACCTAAAACAACTTGACTGTGGCAGCTTTAAAATTTAATGGACATGATAAATTTTTGCTTCACTCATTTGTTTAGAGAGCATATTTTTATCGATATTTCTTATAGATTTTAGCCTTGCAAGACTCAGATGCAAAAAAACTGTGTGTCACTCTGGCAGTTATATTTTGTTACATGCTGTAAGTCCTACTAAAATATGTTATTAGTCTTTAATAAGGGATGAATTATATCTCCATCCATGGAATAAATTCTAGACTTCTACCACTTCCATGGGCCCCCCTCTTCAGTTAATTCAGTATTTGTACATTAGAAATACAATATTTAAAAAAAAAAACAACCTAAATATTTCATTAAAGATAGACTACGGTTAATTTCTGAAGACTAAAATTCATGTCAGTAGTACTTTTTCTTTTCTTCAAGTAGAAACTCCAAAACATGTGTTTCAAAAATTTTGAAGTTATTAGCAATAAGTCAGATAGTTGAGGGTTGTGCTGACTATCAGTAGAGTTTGAACCTTGTGCTTTTAGGAACTTGGAAATATGGCTTCCAATATTTTCTATTGTATCTATCCTCCATAGAACTCCTAGAATTTTCTGTCTAAAATACAGATCTAATCGTATCACTTTGCTCTTATAAAATATTATTTGAATATTTTTCGCCCATAAAGAAAAAGTAATTCTCCCAAGATATGACTTTTTTCTTAATCTCGTGACACCATCTATACACTTGCCCCTACTCTTGTACCAAAGAGCTGTTGTTTACTTTTCTTTATCAGCTTAAACAGGCCAGTTCATACACAACCTCCTCTGTGACTCTTTATGGGATCTCTCAGGACGTTGTTTGTCTTTCTGACATCAGTGCTCAAAAGAACCTTGAAATAGATTTTATATGATATCACTGCATTGTGTTTCTTTGTTGGTGAGCTAGCACTGAGTCTGAATTACTCCAGGGAGGGTAAAACTTTGCATCTACAGTGATCAGGACTGGGCCTGGGAAGGGTGGGTATATGGATAACTGAATAAATAAATGAATTACTTCAGGCCACTGAGCATTACCTAAAAGAGCATTACTTCTGAAGGTGGGGCATAAGACATTTGTTGAAATTTGTCACAGGATCACATACAATAGAATGAAGAGACTTAGCACTAATATGGAGGTTAATAGTCAGCTGGCTGCTTCTTCATCCTCTGGAAGACTACTGTCTCCCCCCTTACAGGATAAATGGCTCCAAGCTTAATTGTATAGTCCAGAAAAGAAAATCTAGGCTATCAACCCGTGAGGAATGACAGGTCAGGAGGGATAGTGGGGCCAGGGATCTGGAACTATGAGCTACACTAGAAAATCCACTGAGACCCATGAGCTCAGAGGCAGAGGACAAGTGCAGTTTCTTCGTTCTCCCAGTAGTGTGTCTAAGTTCCCCCTTAAGGATCTAGATGAAATGTAACAGGCTCATCAGCTGTTCAAGTTGGCTGTCTCACCAGACTTCACGCACTGTAAAGACCAGAACTACGTTTCTTTCCTGTCACTATTTCTCTCCCTCCAAGCTGATTTTTTTAATGTATAGAAGAGCACATGTGCTTGTTGAAAAAACCATCTTGAATCTTTGCTAAGCACCAGGCCCTGTTAAGAATCTGTCTTACGTGAGCCTCACAAGCACCGTTTGAGGTGGGTGCTGTTTTTTCCTTACACTTTCATATGAAAACACTGAACATACATACATTATCTATGTAAGCTAAGTCAGGTGATCTTTTTATTTCATAAGTCCATATTTGACTATCTTATGAAGTTCCGAGTCATGCTACCCCATGTACTAGCAGATTTTTAGCTTCCAACCAATGTGCCCCAGTTATTCCTGGGCATCTCTAAGGAAAAGTTCCCGTTACTCCCAAACCAGTCTGTATGCTGTGGTCCTCACACAGTCTGTGCTTTTCTTCCTTTCCTGCTTGTTACTTGTTCACATGCCCCATTGTTGCTACTGCCCATTATGAGGAGAGTTATCCCTGGATGATTTCAAAACTTTGAATTCCTAGGTCAACAGAAAGGGGACAGGTTTGGAGTGGGAGGAAGGGAGAGGCTTACAAGGGGGTTGGGGGCCTTGTCTTTCTACCCCCTTTACTTTCACTAGCTAGCTGTAATCATGGATGCTTTTTGGGTTGAAACCGAAAAATGGATGGCAAGTAAGCAGACACAGATTTACACAGTAGTCATTCACTTAGTAAATACAGTGTAAGCGCCTACTCAGTTCCAGGCATTATTCTAAGCCCTTGGAACACACTCCTGAACAAGATAGACAACAATTTCTATTTTTATGCATTTACACATTACACATTACACAATGCATTTATATATTATCAGTGTCTTGACTTAGGGTTCATGGGGTTCTTGGAGCTGGCCTCTATTGACTGTCCAGACTCAGTTCCTGGCTCTCCCGCACACATGGCCCCTACTCCAGTCTTATCAATTTCTCTGTGCCTTTGCATCAGCAGCATGCTCCATTTTTCTTTCTCTTACTTGTCTAATTCCTCCATTTTAGAAATTCAGTGTCATCTCAGTCTCAGTTCGTATTTCTAGGACTCCCATAATTCCCTATCTAGTTAACTTGACAAGGGTGAAAGAAAGAGGTTTGGGGAGGTGGGGTGACTATTTCTGCATGGACTTAGACGGGAGAAGTCATGCTGATCCCAATAGGGTCTTTTTATAAAGTTATCATGAAAAGATAATGAAGTTTTCCTAAATTTAAAAAGAAATATACTTAAAAATAGTCAAGTTATCTATACTTGTCTATATGATATCTACACTTGTCTATATGATATCTATATCTATACAATAAGTAAATTGTCTACTTTTTTCTATTTCATAAACACATATGTGGGAACAATTCAAAGTCTAAGAAGCTTCCTACCTCTTTACCTCACATTTGCTCTGCGGTAACTAGCAACATAAAAATCTATTTAGAAAATTATAATTTGTAAATATCTAATATTTACAATAATATAATCTAATTATATATCTAATATAATTATATCTAATTATATACCTAATAGTCTATATTTCAAAAATATATATTTATATGTACTTTGACATTTATGTAATATGCAAATGTCATTGCTTTGTATATCTATTACTTAGGTTTAGTTTTAGTGTAAATATTACTAAGGAATCAATTAAGGGGTGATCTACTGGTAGTTTCCATTTGGAAAAATAATAAGGATAGTGAACATATGTTGAGTATTTGCTATGTGTTAGGCACTGTTCTAAGCGATTTACACTTTTTTTAATCCATACATGACTATTCTACAAAGTAAGAACTATGACTATTCCCATCCTACAGAAATATAATGGGGAAACAGAAAGTTTAAATGATACTTCCAAAGTCACAAAGTAAGCAAATGACTTGGCAAGGAGTTGAAGGAGTTACAACCAAGCACCACTATTAATGTTACCTCCCTAGGAGGATGCGCCTATAAGAATTTGTGTGTATGTGTGTGTATTGATTTTGATGAGAATTTAACTTTTACTTATTTTAAAACTTTCAAAGTAGTGTTTCCTTTAATACTAAAATCACCATTTTTGTGGAATGTTTTACTGTGTCCAATGCTAAAGGGAAATCTCATAACTCCAACTATTCAGCATAAGAGCTCACAGAGTTTGACAACTCATGTACTATAATATATTTATATTTGCTTTTCTATGTCTTCCCTCAAGTGGATTGCATTACTATTGATTTAATATAAGGTTATAGAGGTTGACTCAATTTTATCAACCACATACATAACTCTATCTAAATCTTGGAGAACAAAAGAATATATACATTCCTATTTCTAAGCAAGCAGTGCATTGTATGGCCTTGAATTAATACTTGAAAAAACTCTTTATCTTTGAAGAAGAGTTGGGATTCCAAGCTTCAGAGAAGCTAGGCTTCAGATATGACTGAAAAAGTACTAAGGCCCACACACCAGTGACATATCATTGAATTTCAATGATTTATTATCATACATTTTTAAGTAAAAGGTTATCTCAACAGCAGAGTTTGTCCAAGATCTGGGGCATATTGGAGGCTAATAATTTGACACTCTTAAAACTGACATTCTTTAGGTACATAAAGGAGAGGCTGACCCCAGCTTGGGGGTTGAGGAATGTGTATCTACTCTCCCTGCAGACCCTACTCACAAAACTAAAGATCTTTAGTTAACTGACCCATTCTCATCAGAATGTAATTTAGCTACTATCTTTTGTTTCTCAAAAACCCCCATGAATGCTTCATCTTTCATCTAAGGAGCAAAATTGTCCTTTTATCTATATGCAAATATATATTTACACATGCACATATCCAAATATGGATATCATATACCATATATCTATATCATCTATCTCTCTATCATCTATCTATCATCATCTTTCATCTATCTATCAATCTATCATCTATCTATCCATCACCTTAAAATTTCAAGAGATGTTTTCTATAGATCTTAACTTACCTGATCTACTGCCTAATCATTCTTGCCTTTTGTGATGCATAAAACCCCATAAATGGCTTCCCATTGCTTTTAAAATGAAATTCATACTCTTCACTGCAGCCTGCAAAGCTTTGCATGATCAGACCTCTGCGTGCCCCTCAGGCCTCTACTAATAGGACTCTCTTTGGTTGAGAGACTCCAGACACTTAAGCCTTTTTCCTTTTTTTCTAGATACTTTGAGCATTTTCTCATCTTCTAGCACTTAAACACCTTGTGAAAACTCACCATTGTTTCATATATCAAGCCCTTTTCATTTCTTAGGTAGGAATTCAAATACCACATCCTCAGTGAGATCTTTTTGCCCCATCACACAACTAGTTACTATATTACCTGTGTATTTTTAAAATAGAATTAATACTGTTTGAAATGAATATGTTCACTTCTTCCCTTGTTGGTTTATTTTCTTTATTTTCTTTATTTTTAAAAGATTTTATTTATTTATTTGAGAGAGAGAATGAGAGACAGAGAGCACGAGAGGGAAGAGGGTAAGAGGGAGAAGCAGACCCCCCTGCTGAGAAGGGAGCCCGATGCGGGACTCGATCCCGGAACTCCAGGATCATGACCTGAGCTGAAGACAGTCGCCCAACCAACTGAGCCACCCAGGCGCCCTGTTGGTTTATTTTCTAATTGCCTGTGATGGTTAATTTTATGTGTCAACTTGACTAGGTCATGGGGGGTTCATGTATTTGGTTAAGCATTATTTCTAGGTATGTCTGTGAGAATATCTCTGAATGAGATTAACATTTGTATTGGTAAACTGAGTAAAGCAGTTTGCCTTCTTCCTCAGTGTGCATGGGCCTCATCCAATTTACTGAACAGAACAAAAGATGGAGTGAGAAAGAATTACTTTTCCCTGCCTGACTGTCTTTGAGCTGGGACATAGGTTTTCTCCTGCCCACGAACTACTGGAATTTATACCGTCAGCTCTTCTGGATCTCTAGTTTGTTGAGCGCAAATCTTGGACTTAGCTTCCATAATCACATAAGCCAAATTCTTATAGTATTTCCCTCACTGCCTCTCTCTCTCTCTCTCTACATCTATCTACATAGATATATGTAGGATATAGGATATTATATATTGGATATGTATCCAATATATATGATACATTTTTTTTTTCAAAGACATTCAAGGAATTCCACATTCTTTAGATTAATTTCCCTTTGCCTAATTACTAGAAACATCATGAAACTATTTAAAAAAGCTCATTATCTAACCTGGTTTATTTTATTTACATTTTTGTGTGTGTGTCTGAACACACCAAAGTCAATCAGTAAGTTTTGATGTAATATTTTAAAACTTTACTAGGATTGATTTTCTTTCCCCTAAAGTCTGTATAAATAGCTTGGCAGGAAATACTATGCTCAAATTTTACATGAAATATTTTACTACTTCTTTCCTTTGAAAATTCTGTAATTTCACTGAACGGTTAAGTCTACCAAAGAACATATTGCATGTAAAAATGTATTACAATCTCAATGCCAGTAAAGGAAATCCTGCTTCCCTGTTCGCCTGCTGCAGTGAGTTCAGTGCCGGTGGTATAAACATTTGACTCCCTGATGTCTATTTAACTGTAAATAGGAGCCATATGTTTTGCACTGTAACAAAAGAGCTTCTTGTTCCTTGGTCTTTAATTAAAAGATAATTTCAACTGCAAAAAAATGTCCAGTTGGTTCTGTTTCTCTGAATGACTAAGACTCCTACACGACCTTAAGTAGAACTTAAGCTTCCTGAGAAAAAAACCTTCTATGCCTTAATTACCACTGGTTCCTCAGCACCATGAAGAATGTCTATCACATAGTAGCTGTTCAATAAATAGTTGCTGACTGAATTAATGTTGTGCATGATTACTGCAATTTTGAGAAATATCATGGTTTCAAGAGAAGAGAAGAGAGGTCTTTACCATGTAACTTATAACTCATAATGAGTTGTTCATAATGGTCATTTAGTCTTTCAAATCATCCATTTCTTTATCTGTAAAAGAGAGAAAAATAATGCCATGCTATTTATATTTATTTTAGTTCATTCGATATAAGATTTGAGGTGGTTTTTAAAATTGATGGTATTATTTGTTATGTTATAAATATAAAAATTAAAAAAAGCTAAGGTACACAATCCAGGAGGAAGTAAAATGAAGGTAAAATTGGAAGATCTTAAATTTAATAGCTACTTAGAAGACAATTTTGGGGCGCCTGGGTGGCTCAGTCAGTCAAGCATTTGCCTTCCGCTCAGGTCATGATCCCAGGGTCCCGGGATCGAGTCCCATATCAGGCTCCTTGCTCAGCAGGGAGTCTTCTGCTTATCCCTCTCCCCACCCCACCCCCAGCTCATGCTCTCATGTGCTCTCTCTCTCTCTCTCAAAAATAAATAAATACAATCTTAAAAAGAAAAACAATTTTCTATGTAATCTGATTTTTATTTTGACCTTTAAAATAACTCATAAACATGGTAAGCTAAATAATAATAATACCTGTCCCATGACACTCAGAGTTTTTTGGGGGGCAGTGGATAAACAATATTGAATAAAATGTATGAGAATGGGCTTTGCAAAACAGTAAACATACATTTACTAGTATTAGCATTACATATTTTTTTTTGAATAGCCTTCTCCATAAATTTTATTTCTTATATTACTTACACAACTACATAATTTTATTTTACTCCTATTCTCCTTTTCATATACAACTGTGCTATCTACCTAAGGAGATTATAGGAGAAACAGGAGTTTTCTATAATAATTTTTTCCCTCCTGGGACAATTCTCGTGCTAAGCATGTGATAGATAGAACCTGAGAACTGGCTATCAACACATTTAGAACTCAAGATAGTTAAGTTACAGAAGGGACTCTGTACATTTCGAAACATCAAAGACAGAATTTATGGCATTGAGAGAATGCTCTATTTTTCAGAGTTGATGTTTCCCTTTTGTTTGATAAAATATATTATCTCTCCAGCTTCAGGAGTTATTTAGATACCACTCATAATGAACCCACGACCTTGCCCACAGGAGCACCCAACTACCACGAAGAGATGGTTTTTGCAGTCTTCTCATGTAGAGTTGGCAACTTACTTCATGACTCAGAGGAGACTATCAACAATATGAGAACAAAAAATTGAAGCACATGTTCATAATGTGTTTTACATATAAAGTGCTGCATACTTACCTGGAAATGAAGGAAAAACTATCATGAGGTCTCCCAACATAAATGGCTTTATCATATCCATAAATCATGTGGCTAAGAATAAAGGCCAAATAATTAGCTTTGAAATACACTTTTTCTTAGTTTATAAGTAAATTAATCTTAAGTTTTTATTGGCAAGGGAAGTAAAGTTCAATCTGTACCAAAACAAAAAATTTGTGAAAATAGTAAGAAAGCTAGTTCTGATGTGTTAATTGTGACTAAAAACTTATATTCAGGTTGCAAAATCATGTTTTTTGCTTTTTTTTTTTTTTTTTAAAGATTTTATTTATTTATTTGAGACAGAGAGAATGAGAGAGAGAGAGCACATGAGAGGGGGGAGGGTCAGAGGCAGTAGCAGGCTCCCTGCCGAGCAGGAAGCCCGATGCGGGACTCGATCCAGGGACTCCAGGATCATGACCTGAGCCGAAGGCAGTCGCTTAACCAACTGAGCCACCCAGGCGCCCTGTTTTTTGCTTTTTAAATTTATTTTTTTCCAATCTTTAATGTACAAATTAAAATATCTCTAATATTGAAACTTCTTACAACATTCCCCAGAAAGAAATATTTTTCTCTATAGATATATTATAGAGCAGTTAATGAAATCTCTATTAAAATGCTTAACAAAGTATGCCTAGTAAAAATAAACAAAGTTTAAAAAAATGAGCTATTTAATGGATATAACAATATAAACAGAACCTTAAAGCACCAACATGAATTATCTTTTTGTATAAATGTTAAAAATGAGAGAAAAAATCCCAGCCTATTTGGAGTAATTATGGGAATACATGTTTAAAACTAACAACCTTAAAATCAACTAGTAACCCATATAAAATTTAGAGCCGCATTTAACATAAAATATTTTTTACTCTTCCAAAACTGTCTGTTCCTTTACTGAATTACTTTTAGATGAACCTATTAGAAAATAAAAAGTCCAAATTAAACTTTGTATTGGAGACAAAGTTCCAACTACTTTTAAGTGTTTTTGTTATGGATAAAATGGCACTCGGGTGCACTTTGAAAGGACACTCTGGAGACTGTTGTTAGGAAAGAAGGATCACTGTGAACAAGACTAATTTAGGCTGAGCTTCCTCTGGAAAAAAAAAAAAAACAAAACAAAAAACACTGTTTTTTTCCCTTGGAAATAATGAGAATGACTTCGTGGTTTTGTGAAGCTATATTTCTTCCGTGAGAAGTCAGAGTAAACATCTGATGGCAAAATTCATAAACTAATCACTTTTGGTCTATTTCCTTTGGCTTCATACTCTGTTTATATAGTGGTGTGAGGGTTTCAGTTACTGCTCTGTCTGTGAAGTTTAGCCCTGTTTATGTAGAGTAGCTTTGGAAAATAATGGAATGAGTATCCAATGTCAAATGACTAATGCACAAAAGACAATTCTATATGTAACTATCCATCCTCAGCAGCACCTTCCTTCTGTGAGATAGTGAGATCTGACCACTGAGGGACCATGCCACTTAATGTCCAAATTGGAACAATTTTGAGAGTGAAAGTGGTTGGGACAAGAGGCATGAATCAGAATAATCAGGCCAACTGGAACACCTTACTCAGGGAGCACTTTCAGACCATTTTGCTTCCCTCTTTCTCTCTTTTTTTCCCCTGTCATTTTTCGACACTTCTATCTTATACTGTTTTCATGGCTTATCTTCCTATCCAGCTGTCAATATCATGCTATCATTTGCATTAGAGCTGCAGAATTCAAAGCCAAAAATGTCAACAAATTTATTTTTGAAGGTATGTTCGCATAAAGTTCATTTATACTCGGCAATGGTCCTGAACGTGGAGCACCCTGGTCTTGCACAGAGTAATTATCATCCTAAGATTACCACTTGTACCGAAAGGGTCACAAGAAGCTTTAAGGCAGTAACGTGTTAAGATCTGAACCCTCTAATCCTTTTATCTCTAGAGAACATAATGTATTTTTTTTTTACTATAACTACTGAAATTATAGTCCATTAAAAATTAAGCATTTAACATAATCATTAGCAGCCATTTGTAAAGGATATAAGTGCCTAGCTACATTTGAAGACTATCTGAGATGTGAATTGTATAAGATACTCACTACATGCCGAAAGTAGATATGTTTAGTTCGAGAACCATAACAAAAACTAATGAAAATGATATTTATTAGGCGGCAGAAGTGACATCTTATCTAAAAATTTCATCAGCAAATATTTATTTTTGGATCTCAGGCTTCATGCAGTTTTGTCTTTTTGTTGTTTTTTTCTTTTTTTTTTGTTTCCCACTTTAATGAGATATAATAGACATATAACATTGTGTAAGTTTAAGGTGAGCAATGTGATGATTTGATGCACATATATATGGCAAAATGATTACCGTAGTAGGATTAGTTAACATCTTCATCACCTCACATAATTACCATACGTGTGTGTGTGTGGTGAGAATATTTAAGATTTACTCTCTTAGCAACTTTTAAGTATATATTACAATACTGTTATTTATTAGTCACCATGTTGTACATTAGATCTCCAAAACTTATTCATTTTATTATTGAAAACTTGTACCCTTTGACCAAGAAATCTCCATTTTTTCTAATTAAAGGGATTGTAATGTGTAATACTAATAATGCTAATAATAATAAAATATTACTTACTTTATTTAATGTGTAACAAATCTAGTTGTCTTAAAATCCATGTGTATGGATATGCCTATGTGTGTCTATACACACACACACACACACACACACACACACTTTATTTGGTTTCAGGTTTACAGAAAAATGGAGTAGGAAATACAGTTCCCAGAGGTAGCCTCCTCTCTATTTCCATTAGTAACATTTTGCGTTAGTGGGGGTAAATTTCTTAGAATTGATAAGCCAATACTGATACAATATTAGTAACCAAAGTCCATGGGTTACATTAGGGGTTGCTGTTTGTGCTGTAGATTCTATGGATCTGACAAATGTATAGTGACTTACACCCACGATTCCACTATCATACAGAATAGTTTCACTGTCCTCCACCCGTTTGCCCAAAATGTTCATAGTAATATTGCCAATAATACTCACAATACTCAATCGAATTGTCCTTCCCTTACTTGATCTTCTAGCAACATGACAATGGAATCCATGACACACTTTTTTTACTTGGCCTTTAAGACCACATATTCTCTTGTTTTCTCTTTTCCTATTCACTATTTCTCAGCCTTTGCTGGTTTCTCCCCTTCTCCATAATCTCTTAATAGTGGTTGGTCCTAGGCTTCTTCTTTGTTCCCATGTACTTCTTTATCTACACGCATTATCCTAGTGATCTCATCCAGTCTCATGATTTTCAAGAGCATGTACATGTTAATAATTTACTAATTTATGGCTCTAGTCCAGACTTCTCTCTCATAATCCAGACTCATATATTCAACTACTCCTTTGATGTCTCAACTTGGATGTGTAATACACATTTTAAATTAAAATAACTAATGATGGTCATTCTTTAATCTGTTTTCCCAATTCATTTTGATGGCAAATCCAGTCTACCAATTGCTCAGTCCAAGAAGCTTGGAGTCATCCTTGACTCCTCCATTTCTATCTTGTCCTATACACAATTCATCAGGAAATCTTATCAGTTCTAACTTCAAAATACATCCAGGATCCAACCAATTTCTACTTCCTTCACTCCTATCACCCTGATCTGTGCCACTGGGCTATATAGACTAAATCATTGCAGTAACTTCTTAACTCCCCACCCCCTAAGTTTCCATGGTTGTTTCCCAGCTATTATTATAGAAGTACCAAGAATTATTATCATTGTTTTTAAAGATTTTATTTATTTATTTGACAGAGACAGAGACAGCGAGAGCAGGAACACAAGCAGGGAGAGTGGGAGAGGGAGAAGCAGGCCTCCCGCCGAGCAGGGAGCCCGATGCGGGACTCGATCCCGGGACCCTGGGATCATGACCTGAGCCGAAGGCAGTCGCTTAACCAACTGAGCCTCCCAGGCGCCCCTGATTCATGTTTTAAAAAAATAATTCTTGCGGGGCGCCTGGGTGGCTCAGTTGGTTAAGCGACTGCCTTCGGCTCAGGTCATGATCCTGGAGTCCCGGGATCGAGTCCCGCATCGGGCTCCCTGCTCGGCGGGAGGCCTGCTTCTCCCTCTCCCACTCTCCCTGCTTGTGTTCCTGCTCTCGCTGTCTCTGTCTCTGTCAAATAAATAAATAAAATCTTTAAAAAAAATAAAATAAAAATAAAACATGAATCAGAGGGGCGCCTGGGTGGCTCAGTCAGTTAAGTGTCTGCCTTAGGCTCAGGTCATGATCCTGGGGTCCTGGGATCAAGCTCCATGTTGGGCTTCCTGCTTAGTGGGGAATCTGCTTCTCCCTCTCCCTCTGCCTGCCACTCTGCCTATTTGTGCTCTCTCTCTCTCTGTGTCAAATAAATAAATAAAATCTTAAAAACAAAAAAACAAAAAACAAAAACATGAATCAGAGCATGTTGCTCTTTGGTTAAACCCATGCTTTGACTCCTCATTTTACTCTGAGTAAAAGTCAGAGTCCCTACAATGGCTGCCAGCCCTCCATAATTGTCCACCACCACCACTTCTTATTCTTCTAAATCTCTCCCCTTTGTTACACTCACTTCTTGTATTGGCACACCATGAACACAACCACCTTTAAGGCATTTAAACCAATAGCACTCTCTTCTTCTTCTTCTTCTTTTTTTTAAAGATTTTATTTATTTATTTGACAGAGAGAGACACAGCGAGAGAGGGAACACAAGCAGGGGGAGTAGGGGAGGGAGAAGCAGACCTCCCTGCAGAGCAGGGAGCCCGATGTGGGGCTCGATCCCAGGGTCCCGGACCACGACCTGAGCCGAAGGCAGACGCTTAACTACTGAGCCACCCAGGCGCCCCAGCACTCTCTTCTTGGAATACCCTCACCTCCTTTACTTTTCCCACCTTAAGTCTTTGTTCAAATTTCACCTTTTCATTCATGCCTTCTCTTCCTTTGATCTACTTTTTGTTTTATTATGTAGTAGCATTAATTGCTAATAGCATATTATTATATAATTTACTTATCTTGGTTATTGTTTACTATCTAGAAGGTAAGCTCTTTAAATACATGCATCTTTGTTTTGTTTTGTCCATTAATATATCCTCAGCATCCAGGATCCAACCAATTTCTACTTCCTTCACTCCTATCACCCTGGTCTGTGCCACTGGGCTATATAGACTAAATCACTGCAGTAACTTCTTAACTCCCAACCCCCTAAGTTTCCATGGTTGTTTCCCAGCTATTATTATAGAAGTACCAAGAATTATTATTATTATTATTATTTTTTATTCATGAGAGACAGAGAGAGATAGAGAGAGGCAGAGGGAGAAGCAGGCTCCCAAGGAGCAGAGAGCCCGGCGCGGGACTCGATCCCAGGACCCTGGGATCATGACCTGAGCCGAAGGCAGACGCTTAACCATCTGAGCCACCCAGGCGCCCAAGAATTATTTTTTTAAAACATGAATTAGAGGGGTGCCTGGATGGCTCAGTCAGTTCAGTGTCTGCTTTCGGCTCAGGTCATGATCCTGGGGTCCTTGCACATAGTGGAGACTCAGGACATATTTGTTAAATGAATCCCTTAATTTTCCCCATGCCCTTGACACTATCAATATTAGAAAAGCACCACTAAACGTT
Source organism: Neomonachus schauinslandi (assembly GCF_002201575.2). Taxonomy (NCBI): domain Eukaryota; kingdom Metazoa; phylum Chordata; class Mammalia; order Carnivora; family Phocidae; genus Neomonachus; species Neomonachus schauinslandi. The sequence goes on along the minus strand of NC_058406.1, from coordinate 132,952,701 downwards.
GTATGTTCAGTCTAAGCATGTCATTAGTAAAGGACAGGAAAGATCATTATAGCTGTACAATATCATTGTGATGTATTATGTATATATCACAATGAGGCCAAGTAAGGCTGATGTTTTACAATGTGAACTATTTTTTAAAAGATTTTACTTATTTATTTGAGAGAGAGAGAGAGAGAGAGAGCACAGGAGCAGGGGGAGGAGTAGAGGGAGAGGAAGAAGGAGAATCTCAACCGGATTCCGTGTTAAGCACACACAGCCTGACGCGGGGCTGGTCCTCATGACCCTGAGATCACCCAGCTGAAATCAACAGTTGATTGTTCAACCGACTGAGCCACGTAGGCGCCCCTATAATGTGGACTATTAAAAGTAACGTGGGTATTCAGAGATAAGGGTAAAGGAATAGAAATAAATTGGATTTCTAGATTTTTTGAGGTACGTATGAATCATAATCAGTCTCCATCACAAAGTAACATCTCTTATACTATCCTCCATTCCTAACTATTTTCTTTCTTTTTTCTCTCCCTCTCTCTTCCTTATTTATTTCTCTCTGTCTATTTGTTTTCTATTGTTTCTTTAGGATTTACAAATGTAAAATATCTACTGGTTAATGGTATATTGGCAGTTGTAATTAAGAAAAGCACTTTTTAAAAAATGGAAATGCTTACCATTTTCCTAAGAATAAATGCATAGACTTTGTCTTTATTTTTATTTTTAGTTATAATACAGCTCATTAGATATTTGAAAAAACACGGAGGACTTCATCTTTTAAAACACATTTTGGGGCCCCTCGGTGGCTCAGTCAGTTAAGCGTCTGCCTTCAGCTCAGGTCATGGTCTAGGGGTACTGGGATCGAGCCTCAAATTGGGCTCCCTGCTCACAGGGGAGTCTGCTTCTCCCTCCCCTTCTGCACCCCCCACTTGTGCTGTTTCTCTCTCTCTCTCTCAAATAAATAAAATCTTTAAAAAAAAAAAGAAGTCATTTTTCAGGAGTTAAAAGTGCTTCCCATGTATCAAAATCAGATTCTGGGTACCAGAATGCTTGGCTTTTCAGTAATCTAAGAGATATATAGAAAAAAAAGGTTTGATCTCAGTCTATCTGGGGAGCCAGTTGTTTTCTTCTTTAAATTAGGCTAGATGGGCATTTCCCTTACTATGTTATATGCAGACCTTGGACGTACATATCAGTGACAGATCACTGACACTACACAATATATAGAACATTTGTATAACTACTAACCTGAGAATTTCTAATTAAAGTTATAAAAATTAAAAATTCTCTTAGGTTTTTATTAGATAAAAATTAAATTAATGACATTTTTTATAATTCTAAATTTTAATTCAATTTCAATATTAATTATAAATTTGGATTAATACACAATATACAAAGATGTGACTAATAGATGATTTTAGAAAAGTATATTTTGCACCGTGAAAATATTTTTACGGCAGAAATTTTAGTAATTTTATTACTAACCACCACAGGTGTTAATTGATTAAGCCCTATTTATTAAGCTTAGCTTTGGAAAAATTGTCATTAACACGCCTCTGTAATTTCTGCTATTTTGAAATTATGTCCATTCTCCCTCCCCCTTTTCTAAGTAAATGTTTGCTTACATTGCGATGAAGAATTCTGTGATAAAGAAGCCTACAAAATAATGAGTTAGACAGACAAACTTAACAGACTATGTACATGACAGTCACCCTATTCGATGGAAAATCTGGGTAATGTGACTGTACATAAAATAAGCGACTCTTTCAAGTTAGAGGGTCTGGAAAGGTTTGCAGTATAATTCACAATAGCCAAGACATGGAAACCACTTAGGTGTCAATTGATAGATGAATGGATAAAGAAAACATGATATATATTATTTAGCCATAAAAAAAGAAGGAATCCTGCCCTTTGAAAAACATGGAGGATTATCTAAAAGCAGCAGCACTGGAACTGAGTCTTGAGACACAAATAGAATTTGGCCAGATAAGGGAGGGGGTGAGTTTTCCCTGAGCAAAGGGAAGTAGCTCTTGCTAAAACAATCATGGCACATTTCAGGATTTCATCTTGGCAGTTTTGTACTGTTCGAAGAATAAGGGGGAGAAGAATGGAAAAGAGTGTTCAAAAGAAAAATTTGGATAGGTAGGAAAGGGCCAGATTAAGAAGGTGTTTTTTTATGTTTTGTGATAATATATGTTCTGAAGGAGGAGGTTGAATTGACAATGCACATGTATTATTTCATGATTTCTGAAGGTCAAGAATCCAAGAACAGCTTAGCTAGGTATTTCTGGCCCAGTGTCTCCCATGAAGTTGCTGTCAAGCTGTCAGCTAGAGCTGCAAACCTCTGAAGGTTTGATAGTTGCTGGAGGATCCACTTCCAAGAAGTCTCAGATCTCAGTTCTTTACCACATGGCCTTTTCTACAAAGCTTCTCGTGATATGTCAGCTGACTTCCCTTAAAGTAGGTGATTCAGGACAGAAGAAGAGGAACCAAGATCAAAATCATTAAGGTCTTTCTACCCTAATCTTGAAAGTGACATACCATCATTCTGCCATATTCTATTGGTCACACAAACCAACCTTGGTACAAATGGGAGGGCACTACAAAAAAAAGCTGTAAATACCAGAAGCAGAGGATCATGGGAATCATGGGAAGATATTTTGGAATTTGGCTACCAGAGCCCAGAGGGACAAAATTAAAGACAATGAAGAACAGATTCCACACATTGGGAGCTGCTATGGACTGAATCATGTCTCCCAGAATTTTTATGTTGAAGCTCTAATCCCTAATGTGACAATATTTGGAAATAAGGCCTGTGAGGAGGTGATAAGGGATAAATGAGGTCATAAGAGTGGGTCTGTAATCCAATAGGGGTGGTACTCTTATAAGAAGAGGAAGAAACAAGTGAAGACACAGTGAGAAGGTGGACATCTGCATCGCACTGAGAGAGTCCTCACCAGATACAGACTGACTCTGCACCTTGATCTTGGATTTCCATTCCCCAGAATTGTGACACATGAGTTTCTCTTGTTTAAGCCACCCTGCCTGTGGTATTTGCTATGGCAGCTCAAGCAGACAAATAGAGAAGGAAACCAAAGACAGGGATATCACAGAAACCAAATGAAGAATACATTTTGAGAAGGAAAACATAACCAATAGTGTCAACTAAAAATTATGTGTTATTTTTAGCAGATTTGTTAAGAGTAGGTGAGTTATTTAGAGAAAATTAAGATTTTAGATCACAGTTACATTCTCTGCTTATACAAAGATACATGATTTTCAGGTGGTAGATACAGGTTTGAAATCTTAAAAAAATTTTGAAATTCTTTTAAATTCCTTTTCTCCAGCTATTTGGCTTTTTAAACTTATTGCATTGTGACTCTGTGGATTTACTAAATTTTAAGATGTTATGTGTTTACTTGTATATATACTTTTTTTTTCCTCTGAAACTCTATAGTGCCATTAAATTTGCTAATTCCTGTCTCATTTATTCTGGGAGAAAAAGGTCTGAACCATACATCAGTTTAATGAGACATTCTCTCAGGCATTAAATTCAAGTGAATATATTAGTCAGATCTTAATTATAAACAATAGGATACCTTTTGAAAATGAGATATTGTTAATCCTATATGGCATTCTTACAACATTTGATTACCTATTTTTAAACTGATTTTAAAAATTAGCCAATTTTATACATTATAAAGTCTTCAAACAGACTAGTTGAATATTTTAAATGCCTTGATTTTCATTAGATATTGTCCTTCTTCAACTTACTGAAAAGAGGTAAAAAGCTTCAAACCACGCCACTCTACTAAACAGCAGGCGTCAGCTCTAACTGCTTCTGAAAACATGTAATGTATTCAGTCAATCGAATTCTTTAGAGAATGTTACAATCCTGTTCATTTGTCTTATGCAGTCCTTGTGGTAGATTTTCTTTCTTATTTACTGCACCCCATTACATTCTATGATAAAATTGTATCTGAGATTTTTCTGGTTTCCCAGTAAAATCAATTTTAGCCTTCTACGGCCTTTCAATCACAATAAACTGAGTGTTCCACTAGTTCCAATTCCTGACTTCTAAAATCACAGATCTTCATTCTGAGCATTCTGAGACTAGTTTGACAATTTTGGAAACCTTACTTATCTCAAATTAACACACAATATGTCCAATATATTAAAGCTCTATAGATGGGTGTACATCAAAACATGAGCATGATTGTGGTTTTCTCATGAGTTTATGAAGCAGATTAAATCAAATTGAAGAAACCATTAAAAGCTATAAAATTTTGTCTGCGGCAGCATACACCTGAACAGTAGAGGCGAATGACCATCTTTTGTATGTTTGCAAGTCCAATTAGGTAGATATATCTTGAAGTAATTTATTTAAGGGGTATTTGTTCTTAGTGTCATCTTATGCCAGACTCTTGGATTTTTAAAGAAATCCTGTTGTTCAAGAGTCATAAAGTGTGAATCAGTTCTTCTCTAGAAGGCAGCCAAGCCTTTGAGACAAGGTTGAAATAGCAACATCTACATGTGTGGTGCTTGGCTCCATGCTCAATTTGCAGAACCATAGCATGAATTTTGATTTTAAAGTGGTGCCTTCATTTTGTAAAAAATAAATGATAATTTTTATGTTAGACTAAAGTGAGGGATACTGAGGAAATTAACATGCTATTATAACTTTATTTCAAATGGACACCTAACTATGCCAAACATAGAGTATTATTCTATTTATTCTAAATGTTATCTTCATGTCTATTTCTGGTACACTGAGGGATGTTTTTCTGTGTGTATTTAACTTACAGGTAAGGCACATTTCTTGTTGAAATAGAATAATGACCTGAGGACAAATTTGTGAGGAATATTAGTGGATTGAAAAGAGTTGAAACTGAATAATTAGGAAGCTTTCGAGTAGATTAAGTAAACTCCTGCATTAGTAACACCAATGTTTCATCAGGCAATGAGCCTCACCCGGTGAGGAGTTTAGAAATCCTGTCTGTCCCTTCCTCTTCCTGCAGAGAGTTAAATATAATAATCTCTAAGTAAAGGAAGCATAATCTCAAAACTCCAGTAATGATTCTAAGGAAATCACATCCCCCTCCCCCACCCAACCACCAACTCATTTTCAAATGATCCTCCTAAATGGTGAGGCTTAGGGCCAGGAAGGCAGTTTACCTTCCCTAAACACTTCTATTGTCTATTACCCACACTTAAAATTTCACCATTGTTAATTCATTCAGGTGGGTCTTCGAGGCTTTTAGAATTTATGTTCACCATAGAGACTTTCCCCCTGGCACGCCAAAATGACTAAAAGTTACTTTCAAAGGTAGTTTAAGTGAAGTAAAGTTTTATATATGAAATACATATTGTTCTATCTATAATGCTCCTGAAAGGCAAATCTCGTACTCAATATCAATATGATTAGTGTTAACTTAGCACATCAATTTGAATAAGTTTTAGTGACAGACCTTGTTCTGTCTCCCTTCCTCCTTACCAAGGTGCAGAATAAACTTAGACAAAATCCAATTTCTGGATGACAGAAAGATCAGTAACTTTTATCAGGCACGTGGAAACAAGAGTGTGAGGGAAGTAGAATTTCCATGTAGTACTCTTCTATCACTACTTTAGAATCATTTTAACATGCCACCATTGCTCCAACCTCTATTTCCCACCTCCTCTCCCAAGATGGCGGAACTCCTATACATGCCCATTTCAGAGTGTTCTTCTACACAGATTCATTTCCTATAAGAGGTATCAATTTAAGATGTGTGACATATTTACTTTAGTCAAGAAAAAGTGAAGCCCCATATATGTAAGCTTAAAGGTGTGTGTTGGTGCAAGAACAACCAAACTTTTAAAAAATGGTAATTTAAAAATAGTCGATTTTGCCTCCTATTTTCTTTTCACTGAGTGTTAAAAAGACCCTTATTATCCAAATTCTAAATGCCACTTTTCCATTTCATTGATGAATATTATATTTGAATTGGCAAGAAATTTTCTTAATTAATTCAGTCAACAATCTGATTGATTTGGGTAAATGTGAGTGTGATATCTTTACTGTATGCAAATACTTATTTTTAAATTATTGTAGTAAGGAACATTTGGGTGCCAAATCTTGGTGCTGAAGCTTGTGGGTTCAAAGAAATATTGTACATACTAAATATTATTTTATTTCTAAAGATTAAAAAAATTGTCAAGTTTTTCACAATTAATTCATTTATTTCCCTGATAGTACACACCTTACTTGTAAATGGGTATTATTAAAAAACTTAAACTTCTGTGAAAAGATTTTTGATGTTTTTGTTATATTTTTACTTGAATATGACATATTCCATTTTATTCGGCAGGAATTTTATATTTAAATACAACAATCAATGAATATCACATAAACTTAATAGTAAAAGGATATGGAACAGCACTTTGAATATTTTCATAAACACATTTTGTATCTCTTGTTTTGCACCCATTCCTATTTCCAACATGCTAGATTATGATCTCTTTGATGAACTACTTAAAAGTTACATTGGCCTCTCTCTTTCTCTCTCTCTCTCTCTCTTTTTTTTTTAGTTTCTGTACTTCTTTGGCAACTTCTCTATGTTTCTCAGGAATCTTCATTGTTTGCCTGAAATCTATAAAATAAAACCCATGCTCCTTAATCTGTCAATAAAATTCCCATCAATTTGTTCTAATTTATTTTTTAAATTAAAATATTATATTTTATACATATTCTGTTTTAATCAAGAGTGTGTGTGAGTATCATGTGTGAGTCTATGTGTATGTGTGAGGATTCTGAGTATTCCTGGACAATATTTTTCCATTTTCCAACCCCACACAATTCTTTATATTATTCCAAATGTCTACAGTGTTTTCCCCTTTCTCTTTACCTAATTAAATTCTTCCCATCCCTTGTGTTAGGGTAACTCCTGTGACATGCTACCACAGATAAACACAGAATCTCAGTGGCTTAATACAACCAAGACGTCGCTCTCCCTCAATAAGGTCCAGTGGTTCAGGTGGCTCAGGTAGCTCTCCTCCATCCTGTAGTTATGCCATCTGGGGGAACAGATTACTTCCAGGCTATGAAGTGGAAAAAGAGAATGGTGGAAGATGCTGACTGACACCTATTTGCCCTCACCTAGAAACTATACAGGTCACTTCCTCTCTTATACCTCTGACATAGTTCCATGGTTCTAATCTAACTAAACAGGAAGCTAGGAGAAGTAGGGAAACACATGGAATATTTGGGACACACTATCTCCATCAGTTCTATTAATACAGACACCATCTACTTCTAATGTAAAAGCTTAGCCCACCACCTAAACCTAAAGCAATCTTTTTTTTCTTCTGAAATTCTATACCAATTTCCTATAAAATTGCCCTGCCTGATCTTGTCGCATATTTTCTACCATCTTTTTTTTTTTAAATTAATTAATTTATTTATTTGAGGGTCGGGGCAGAGGGAGAGAGAATCCTGAAGCAGATTCCCCGCTGAAGCGTGGGAGCCCGATGCAGGGCTCCATCCCAGGACCCTGAGATCATGACCTGAGCTGAAATCAAGAGTCAGCCACCTAAGCAATGGAGCCACCCAGGTGCCCCTCTGCCATCTTTTTAATTAAAACAATTTTTCCAAAATTTATTTTCTTTCCTGAATTAAATTGTAAGTTCTCTGAGGGTAAGATCTATGTCTATAGTAACAATGTCCTGAGAGTGCTTAACAAGACGCCTTACCTGTGGTGGAAGCTCATCCAGGAGTTTTTGTTAATTTCACATTCCAAACAGGGTCAGTGCATGGAGAAGTGTCTAATGAAACAAGACTTCTGTTGGACTGCAGGCTTCTCATGTATGACATATATTATAAAGACTGATTATCATTTTGCTGATGATGTTTCAAGAAAACCTTGGTCAAAAGATAAATTCATCTGAAAAAGTTTTTAAAAAGGGGTAGGTCACACAATATATGACTGCTCTTCTGAATCGCTCCATAATCTCAAGATAGCTTTGGGTCCTCTAAAGTTGCTAATAGTGCTGTGGCTGATGACAACAGTAAGAGTTTTCAATGGTAAAGTATGGTTTACAAAAAATTAATTACTTTGATCCTCAAAACAAACCCGAAGAAAGGAAAGATGTTATCATGAAACACAATGCTTGAATGAGGAAACTGAGGTTCAAAGTAATTATAGAACCATGATTACACAACATCAGCATTGACAAAGACCTTAAAGATGTTCTAGTCCAGCGGTTTCATTTACAGTTGAGAAAATCGCAGTCCAGGTAGGTTAAGTGACTTGTGCAAAGTCCTGTAGAGAATGAGTGGATACAGCAAAATGAGAGCTCCTCGAGTCCAGTGATATTTAGACTGCACTATTCTGTCTTTTATTTAATTAAGTGCAACCCAAAATATGCATTGTTTAAAAAAGCTATTTAAAACACCATCTACCTGAAATGGAGTAAATGTCAAAAGGACTCTGTAAGTCATAAGTTTTTAATATCTTTTACTTCTTCCTCATTAAAAGAGAGAAATCTTTGGGGAAGAAAAAGAGAGTGCACTCTCTTAGGTGAAAGTGTTCAGTATAAATCCTGAACCTTAACTATATTTGATTTTAAATTGGGTATGCAGCAAGTATGTGAAGTTAACTACAGGCTTAAATTCTACTCAATGTGTGACATATCTAGGAAATACAGCAAAGAGAAAGAGAACAGAAGATTTTTGGAACTCTTCTTAATATAGGATTGATAACAACCTCATTTGGTTTCCAAAATATTTGGTAGCATTCATTTTAAACTAGTAACTGCAATTCTACTATAAATTATTTCTACCATTATTTTAAAGCTAGAATACTGTTGATAGTATTTAACATGAACACTCTCTATGCCCTAGATTCTGTAAGAAACAAATAAAATATGCAGTTCTGTTTCCAGGACAGTTTCATTTGCATTTCATTACACTTTTAACCCTCAATTTTTATCCTTTTAGAGGCCATTAAAGGGGCTGGTAATCATACCTTATATATTATAAACAACACTTGGGTCCTCAAAGAGATCATGTGGTCCATTCCTCTGATTCTGAGCATTACAACCTTAGACCACTCAAAACTACAGTTACTTCTCTAATTTTTCAAGACATCAGGTGTGAAGATCAAATCAATAAAATAAAAAGCGTATTTCCTTGGAAGCTGATCTGTAAAAGAAACTGAGCTATATCTTACAAGGAATCAAATAATCAACATTTGGTCTCAAGCTCACAATCAAAAGGTAAACTAAAAACACGATACAAGATGCAAAATAACATTTTATTAAAGCAGTAGTGAAGTCATCAAGTGATACTGGATTTATTCTCAAATGATGGATTCAGGCAATACATGCTGTTAGAGTTCAGAGAAGGGGGAAATATATCCTGACGTTCAATAGAAATTCTCTCTTACTGTAACTAAAGGCAATTTTATTTGACTTCGTCTTTTGTGATCTTTAGAACAGACAAGTTGCAAGTATCTTTTTTTTTTTTAATTCCCCCTATGTTAGATGTTACCCATGACTTCTCAGCCTTCTTTTGTACATTTCCCTCTACGTTTCAGTTGAGTATCTATTAAATAATCTATCTTGATCGATAATTATGCTTTGAGTAAATTTCCATGATACATCTAACTTTAATGGGGAAGCTCATGTCTATCTCCCTTGTACATACAGAATAGTAAAATCCAGGCTGTTACCTTTCATGATTTCCAAATGAGTTTTAGCCTTATTTGAGTCTAGGTAGGCCTTTCTCACCTCAAAAAGACACAGTTCTTTCTTGAAATAATATGTGCTCTGACCCCATAGTTGTATCTTTTTTTGAAAGTGACTTGATTCAATTCTGCTCAAATATATTAATATTGCCATTGCAAATAACTCACTTGGCAGGGACAAGAAAGTTCACGTGTCAATGTGATTAGAAAAGAGGTGAGGCACTGGAATAAGTGAGAGAGGCATTTTGGAATTAGTCAAGATGAGAGTAGGGGCACGCCATATTTTACCCACACAAAAGCACGGGGTATATGCAATGTATACTTTCCCTTGGCCTTATTATTTCACATTGCCTTGTAATTGATAAATCATTCCTTTAATTAATCAATCCTATTTTGAGACTACAAAATATTAGGTTGAATGTTCTTTTTGATGAGTTTCTTCTTGTATCCTAAATTTATGAATGTACAGAATGTTGAAGCAGGAATAGAAAGAATATATTTTGTGTAGAAGGAAAATGTTACAGGCTACAGTGTAAAAGGGAAAAAACAAAACAAAAACAAAAAACAAGCCTCTCCGTTATAAAGTCTTTTCAATGTAATACAAATCTGAAAGAAATACGCTTGAAATAATTTGAGGGATTTTTTTTTCCGCTGATGAAACGTCTGTGGACTCAGTGACATAAATGCCACTGTGCTTATTGCATGGATTGAAATGCCTGTTCTTTATCTACTTCTGCAAGTCCCTGTTATCATGCAGAATCAGCATTATACAAGAACACAACCAAATCTTCTCTAGCTATTCTTCCTAGCTAACTATATTGTTGGAGATGTTCTGTCAGGGCATGAATCCATGAGGGGGAAAGAGTGAACAATACTCTCCTCCACACAAACTTTCCGTCATATCTATCACACCCAACAAAGATGGAGGAGACCTGATATGGAGTAGAAAATACATAGAATCAAGCTATATACAGCTGTGGGTCTCTTGTGTTTCACCCTCACAGGTGCTGGTATACTTTCTCCCCAGAGGAAATAGTATCCCTCTTGGACACTGTGAAGAATATAAATGAACCGGGCGCCTGGGTGGCTCAGTTGGTTAAGCGACTGCCTTCGGCTCAGGTCATGATCCTGGAGTCCCGGGATCGAGTCTCGCATCGGGCTCCCTGCTCGGTGGGGAGCCTGCTTCTCCCTCTCCCACTCCCCCCTGCTTGTGTTCCCTCTCTCGCTGTGTCTTTCTCTGTCAAATAAATAAATAAAATCTTAAAAAAAAAAAAAGAATATAAATGAACCATTTACACAAGGGATAACATAAACAGGCAAATATGGCATCCATCTTTAGATAAGATTCTATTTCCACTAAATTATCCTGAATGTTTTTAATAACACTCAAAATGGGCAAGAGTACAGAGAAACTGGAACAAATTTAAACTTAGACTACAGTTGATCATACCTAATATTAAGTACCCTGGTGCCAGTGCTCAATCAAATGACTCCATAGCAATAATTATGTCTTTTTGTCAATTTGTTGTTCAAATTATATCATTGAATAAGTTTCCTAGAAATCAAGCTGGGTATAACAAATCTGCTCCCAGGAGCTTAATCTGTGGTTGTTGCTGGGAAACAACAGAACAGTTGTTGAAGGGAAAATTAGAACCTGACTCACCCACCTTCATCTGTACTGATATTTAACTATATTCATATCTTTTATGTATTTTTGTGTGTTACAGAGCCACCTATAATAATAGGTCATCCATTCATTCAGCCAACACTTAAATAACATTCTTTTAATGCCAATCACTATGGCAAATGATAAGCTTTCAACGAAAACTGCAATCCACTGAATATGCCAATCCCTTTCTTTGCACTTGCATAAAAACAGACTGAGATCTATATGAAAGTTATGACTAGGTGACCACCACAGGAAGAAATAGCAGTAAAATAGAGGAGAAATGTTATATTTGTCACAGAAGCTTTCGTTGCTTAAATAAATGCTACTTTGAAAATGTAAAATCATTGCTCCATATTACTATTAAATGATTGCCATGAAGATTCCTTGAAGTCGGAAGGGGAAAAAGAAGAACACGGAAAAACCCATGATTTCCCAGGGTTTAACAACTGATAATGGTAATTGGACCAAAGACTTTTGAAATATTACTTATATTCTTCATAAGTCATATCACTATGTCTTTGCAACATATTTGAGCATTGAGTGTATGAGTGTATATAATAGATATACAAAAGCTATAGAAATATATTTTATATGTATAAGTATGTATATACACATGCATTTAGAAAATATATTACACACATAATTATTAGGAAAATGGGAATAAGAAAGCAAAATATCTGCATTACAAAGTGTGAAACTTTTATAATGTACTCACATATCAGAAAACTCCACATTTAGAGGATATATTTTGAAAGCATATTGTCAGAACCATAAGCCTTACTGCCATTATTCTTAGAGCAACAAACTTATGAATCATCTCATTGGGTTTCATTTTAAGAAGGTTTCAATTCTTAGTCAGAAAGAATATATGACAGTTGAGGTATGAAAGTTTTTGTCACCATGACCACATTCTTGGAAGAAAAACTAAAGAAAGTCGAGTAAGACTTCTTAGTCTAGAAGTAGACTTCAATGCAACTTTTTTTTTTTAAAGATTTTATTTATTTATTCATGCGAGATAGAGAGAGAGAGGCAGAGGCAGAGGGAGAAGCAGGCTCCCCTCGGAGCGGGGAGCCCGATGCGGGACTCGATCCCAGGACCCTGGGATCATGACCTGAGCTGAAGGCAGATGCTTAACCGACTGAGCCACCCAGGCGTCCCGACTTCAATGCAACTTTTACCTTTTCCAGACCCATAAAAAGTGGCTCTCAGTTACCTGTATAATTGTGATTGATTCCAAGAAATACTATTGGACAAGAAAAATAAGAAGCTGATTTGTTAATCGTATTTTTGATATTAACTTTGATTCTTTGGGAGTTATTTCCTTTGCTACTTTTATATGATCCCTTTTTATAATGTGCCTCTATTATAGTGAATGTCATAATTTGACATAGACAAAGTTCATCTTTATTCTAACTGGGTTTTCTTATAAGGAAATGCTTGGAATCAGAGCTATAGGCTTAGTTAAGAATCATCATAATTCTCTCTCTCTGTCTTTCTGTCTCTCTCTTTCTCTTTCTCTCTCTCTCTCACACACACACACACACACACACACAACATACTAATCTAGTTTTCCATATGCTTCTTTGAGTGATTGTTCCCAACCACATACACTGAATGACTGTGCTGATTAAATTCTGTGATCTTTTCTCCACATTTAATTCATCTTGTCAGGTATGGAAGACCAATGGCTTCATTTAAAAAAAAAAACAAAAAAAAAAAACAACAAACCAAAAACCAAAAAAAAACCAAAAAAAGCACAGGGCTTTGTTCCTTGACCTTTAGTTCTGAGAAAAATACTAAAACACTGAAATACACGCATCTAAGTGGCAAACTTTTATAGCTAATTTCTATTTTGTTGAAGGCAAGAGAGAGATTTTTAAGCTTTAAAATGAGTCTAAGTTTTAGAGTCAATGCAGTTTTTCTCTCTGCCTTGGACAACTGCTGGAGAAATGGCCTTCCACATCTCTGTCAGATTCCCACACGCAGTCTGTGAAGTTTCCCTGAGTTCAGGCTGGTTATCTCACAAATCTGTGCAAAGCTCCAGTGAATAATTTATACCAAGCATGAGGTGACAAGTTAAACACACCCATTTTGTCTAAAATACTATGAAGGCATCAAGATGGAGCCAAGCTGCAGGGCAAGGGGAGCTCGGCTGATGGGAACCCGAGTACGTCTACAAGAGAGGACGCCGCTGTAAAGAAAATGAAATGTAATGAGATACTTTTTCATGCATAATTCATAGGTGAAAACATGACTGCATAAAAAAGCCATGGATTTTAACAAGGCGAGCCTGCAATCATGCACATTATCTTCCCAGAGGAACTTTATATAATACTGGTCAAAAAGAGAGGATTCTGAATACTAGTACAAAATAAAGCCGGCAAGTTTTCAAATGCAGCAGAATTTACTTTAACGTACAATGCCTGTAAAAGAAACAATTTCTATTTACACCTGAGAATACTGCTGAGCCAAAATTTACTTTAAAACATTTGCTATCTCTTCTTTAAATGGCAAAAAAAAAAAAAAAATCCAGAGGAAGAGAAGAGCAGATTCATATTGATAAACCTAACTAAAATGCCTATGCTGTATTTACTGAATGTTGTGGGGTTAGGTTAAACCGGACATTTTCACTTTTCTGGCAACAAAGTTTAGATAGATGTGTCGTCAATGAAGAGGCTTTAAAAATGATAACATGTTAGCTATTGTCAACATAAAATTTAATTTGGTTGTGTTGTAAGAGCCAATATTGTTACTCAGCTTTCAAGACCAGGTTAGGGGCTAACACATGCCTGATTTGAAATGGTGTTTAATATGTGGGGCTCTTAGTGGAAGGATTACAGAGGAATGTTGATTAAAGCTTGGGATATCATAAATTTATCACCACCAAACACTGAAGATGTCTTAGCTTGAAAGAATTGGTGAGGTGAAGGGTGGGGGTTTGGGGCAGTCCTTTGTCCACACTTAGAAAATACATAGAAATACAGAGAGTACAACAGAAGGGGTCAGAGAGGTCTGCAAAACAGAGAGGCTGGAGAGCTGTCTGGGCTTGTTTGCTTGGCTTCTGCTGCGTAATACTAACATTTGAAAGAAAAGCAAAGTAGCTACACTGTGTTCAGTTAGAGTTTTGCGGCACTGATATTGGCTGAAGAAAGCATTAAATGTTGAAAATGGTTGACAAATCAGCATCAAAGGGATCATCTACCACAAGATTTTTGTTTAAGGTCCATGGTTTACGAGAACAGAGAGATATGCTATAAAGAACAGTGGGCTGAAGTGGCTTAGATGCCAGATAATCTGTTCCATTTTAGCAAAATTGTGTTATTAACCTCTGTTTGATGTAACTCAGTTATGCTTCGGGTTTTGACAACATTTGAAAAATGTGGGCTTTAAGAGGTAGGTGATGATTTAATTTCTAAATATGGAATCTGAGCTTTGGTGACTCATTGGCAGAACAAAGCAGAACCAGGCCTGGAGGTGGTTACAAAAGAGAGTTCTTTCCATATCAGGACTTCCAGCCAGGTTCCAGGGATACATTTATAGCCTGAGTTTGGCCATTGGCATGATGTTTAACTATTCACTTCAATACTACTGTGGTATATTCCTGGCACTGTTTTGCTATTAAAAGGGATTTACAACCCATGGGCACCTTCTATGGCCTCAGTGACATGAGGTTATCTTTCTAGGATATCAAGAACTAACCAGCTAGTTACATGTGTTGAACCCTAGCCACAGAATTTAATACCTACTGCTTGCTTTTTTGCCCTTCCTTCCTTCCTTCCTTCCTTCCTTCCTTCCTTCCTTCCTTCCTTCCTTCCTTCCTTCCTTCCTTCTTTCCTTCCCTCCTTCCTTCCTTCCTCCCTCCTTCCCTCCCTCCCTCTCTGTCTCTCTTTCTTAACAACACACACACGCACAGACAGTGACTTATCTCTGCTATTAACAAATCCAAATTCGTAGCATGGTAGGGAAAAGGCAGTGCAGGGTGACACTATCTGTTCCTGACTGTGCTGGAAGGGGAGAAGAAGTGATCGCCATCTGTTCCCTCTACCTGACAGATGTGCTCTCTTCTCCCTTTTCTTGCCGGTTCAGCTCGCTGCTGAGAAGTTTGCTACATTGAAGGATCAATTTTCAAGCATAGAAAGAATTTGTTTGCTTGTACACCTGTGCTATAAAGGAAGTTTTCCTATTGCTTATGCCAGTTGGATGACTTACTGAATTCTTTAGCATATATAAAAATGCAAAGTGCCTGAAATGGGAATCAAACGATAACATTATTAGAATTCTCTCTTGGGGTCAGATGAGACAGGACGCCTGCATTAGGAGGATGTGCCTGGGTACAGCTTCTCTAGTCTAAATTTGTTTCCTATTTGTTTCCTTTTCTGTGAAAGCAATGCACATATTAAGTATCACATAGAATACAAAGCACATTTGGAATGAAGAGGAGGCAAGAATGAGAGAAGAAGTTTTAAACTCCCATTGACTGAGCTTCATGCAAAAGGATGGTAAAGGCCATTGTAGGTCTTCTGGATTCTACCTTTCTCCTGAAAACTTCTCCAGTTAGGCAATCTTCTAAAACCAAGTCATGGTAATAGGAAAATGCAATTCCTGAATATAGTAAATTTGCTTTTCTCAGTCAACCAGATAAAATTAGATTATACCATCACTTGCTTGAATTCTTTAAAAAACTCTCTTATGACTCTTAAAACATTGGTCCCTTTGGGGGGTTGGTTTCTGTTTGTCCCTCCAACTTCATTTCCACCACTCACCTCTCTCTTTCTGCTTTAGCCACCCTGGCTTCCACAATAATAAGGATGACAGGGTCTAGAAGCAAGAGTGGAGAAGTTGGTCTGGTAAGAGCTATACTTCCCCCATTGTCATGAGGAAAAGACGTACAGACACAAATAGTAGGAAAACGAGGAAATTTTCTTTAAGGGTGTCTTCTCTGTAAGTGACACATGAGATGAGGAAAACTTTTAGGAGGGATTTCAGAATTCACATTTTCTCATAAAATTACCTAGAGAAATTATAGTCATTCCATGCATCTAGAAAAAGAAATGATGATAACTAGAAACCAGCATGGGTTCACTAAGAATAACAATTTTGGGCAAATTTCATTTCTTTCTCAACAGTGTTATTAGATGAAAAGATTAGAGTATAGTAATAACATTTGGCAAGGTCTCTTGTGATGAAAAACCTTGACTCCATGCTTATAAATTTGATAGATTGGATGTAGCAAAATGACTTTGCCCAAAGCTGCTGACCATTAGCAATCCAGAAAGAAGAATCCAATTGTGAGTCACAGGGCTCTCTCCTCCTCCCTTCTGTTCACAATATATGAATAATTTGGATGGAAAATTGCAAGGCACTTTTATCAAATTTGTAGGTAGCTTGAAACTGGGAAGAATGGATAGCTGCATGCAGAATGAGTCTTTAAAAATACGACAAACAAAAGCATGTGCTTGATTCCTAAAGTCTTTAATACTCCTGTGTTTTCTTTCTTTGAAAAGCTTTACAATTAAAATGGTTTGTCCAGGATTTTGTTAGAACCAGGCTTGGAATGTGCCTGGGTAAGAGTTCTAAAGGAGTGAAAGCATGTAGGGTGATGGAATCTACCGATTCCTAAAAGTGTTTAAAAGTGTAAAGTGATCAATATAACATTAGTTCCCTCTACCTGGGTGAGGAGGTTTATTTGTTTATTTATTTTTCTTTTCTTTTCTTTTCTTTCTTTCTTTCTTTCTTTCTTTCTTTCTTTCTTTCTTTCTTCTTTCTAATTTGAATATAGTTGGCACACAATGTTACATTAGTTTCAGGCGTACAGCTTAGTGATTTGACAAGTTTAAACATTATGCTGTGCTCACCACGAGTATAGCTCCCATCTGTTCCATTACACTGTTATTACGGTATCATTGACTGTATTCCTTTAGCTCTGCTTTTTATTCCCACCATACTGGAGGACTGTGTCTCCCTCACCCCTTCACCCATTTTGCCCAACTCTTCACCCGCCTGCCCTCTGACAACTATCGGTTTGTTTTCTATATAGTTCTGATTTTGCTTTTGGTTTGTTTATTCATTTTTTAGATCCCATTTATGAGTGGAATAATATGGTATTTGCTTTCTCAGTTTGACTTATTTCACTTAACATAATCCCCTCTAGGTCCATCCATGTTGTCACAAATAGCACGACCTCATCCTTTTTTATGGCTGTATAATATTCCATTGGGTCTATCTACTGTATTTTCCTTGGACACGTGTTACTTCCATGTTGAGAACTTTTAATTGTCCCTGATCCTTTTCAGATTCATATTTCCAACTACTTCCTGATTTTCTTCTCTGATTTAAGTCTATCCCTGTACTGAGGAATATCTAATATATGAACCACACTGTCTCCACTTTCTAGATTACATTCCCCAGGAGGATTTAACTACTCTCCAGGAAGAAATTCTACATGTTTGTTCTAAACATGAAAAAGCTGGGCTTGATTTGCCACAAATAGACTTCTGTAATGAAATAATGTAGAAATATGTGTTTTTAACACTTTTTGCAATTCAAAAGGCAAGTTTCTATCAAATGTACTTTGTGCTGAGAAGTCTGCAAGTCAGGTTCACTGCAAGAGATGAGAGAAAAAAGTTTTAAATCTTCTGATTTTTTTGTAACTATGCCTTTGACCATTGCCAATTTATGGAATACTTGAATTAAGATGAACCAGAGACTGGGCATTTGGTTTATTTTAATATGTCATATGACTAGTTCTTGGAAACCAACTGATATTTACTTAGCTGCTTCCTCAGATCAAGGGCTTTATACTTTGTTACTCATGTAGCAGAATGCTGAAACATGCTGAATTGTAATCTGTGAGGAAAAAACAAGGGCATTGTAGACTGTTCAAGGAAAAATAGAAATTCAATTATAAAATGCACTGAGTTCTGGGAATGTTGGACCACACTTAGTTACCACTGCTGAGTGGTTCTGAGTTAAATGGAACCCCTCATTTTTAAAAACTACAGAACTGTTTGCTGGAAATAAAGTAAGAACCTAAGATGAAATTTTTGAGAATTTGTTGAATATAAGTAAGTCATCCTTTTTTCTTTCTCTTCTAAGTTATGTTAAAATAACACAATTAAAAAAAAAAAAAAGCACCTCAGGATGTTTTTCGAAATTTACTTGGTAGAATGACAAAAGAAAACTTTCCTGGGTGATGTAAATATTCTGATCTTGATTATATTGGTAGTTACACAGGTATATGAATGTGTCAAAACACATGAAACTGTGTATTCAAAATTGATGCAGTTTATTCAATATAAATTGTACCTCACCCAAGTTGATTTGAACAAAACAAAACAGTTTACCAGGGTAGATTTCTGATCTCGTGACCATGGAAGTATTTGGATACTTCTTCCTTAAGCCACTGAAACGAGCCTTATAGACTCATTGAAAGTTTCACCCCTTAAGTACTGAAGTGCTTGCAGCCTGCAATTCAACCAGAGCTTAAAGTAGAGGTTACCTCGGGGAAAAGTGAAGGTTACCTTGGCGAAAAGTGAAAGGACATCTATCCAGCACCTTCTCAGATCTGCAGAAGATGCTCTCAATACATGTATATATATATTGTAGTGTTTGAGAATTTCTGTTACAGAAGAGATTTCCTGTTGTCAGTGAACTTCAAGGTAAGCCATGTGGTGGGGAATATCTTATATTCAAGAGGCCTGGAGTGTGGTAAAATGATTCCACTGAAGATAAGGGCAGCAGCTTGTGGATTCCATAGGAAGGAATTTGGAAATTTAGATGCAATAAGCCAAGTGGGTGGAATCAGTCGATGGGGGAAGTTTGTGGGATTCCTGATGGGACCCGGCCACATAACCTTTAAGTCTACAATAAAGTCTGTAAAGGTTTATAGCAGAGTTGATGGCTTCGCTCAGGGTGACCCAGAGTAGACAAGAAAGAGTTTGAAAAGGCACAAGAGTCAGACTACCGGGCCCGCTCACAGGGAATTAACAGGCATCTTGCAAGGCTCCAGGATTTGCCTATGATAAATGCCAGGGTCTGCATGCTTCCTACATAAATCTGAAGCACTTATTAGACTTTCTGGTTTATACGATATTATTTTTACAAGGTATGTGTAACAAATTTTTAAAAATTATTTCAATGTAACAAATGAGAAACATAAGGTATCTTAGGGTCAGAGTTGAGAAGGAAGGCAGCATAAAGGCAGGCTTTCAGTCTGTTGAAACCCATATACTCAAAGTATGACTTTACTTCTGTTCTTGTGGATTGTGGGCAAATTCCAAAACATCAAATATTTGTGTAAATACGTATTCTGAAGCCAAAATTTGTGTGAAACTGTGTTTTGGAATAACTTATTATGTGACATTTCTACTTGAGGTGGTTAAAATTTTAAGGATAAATTAAAGCAAAAATTTCAAGTATTACTGTTAAAAGTTTATTTTGTAAATATTAGATTGCTGTTATGAAGTTTTTAAACCAATACCATTTTGATTTTCTACTACAATTCTCTTAAGAGTTCTCTACTGTTGGGGCGCCTGGGTGGCTCAGTTGGTTAAGCGACTGCCTTCGGCTCAGGTCATGATCCTGGAGTCCCAGGATCGAGTCCCGCATCAGGCTCCCTCCTCGGCGGGGAGCCTGCTTCTCCCTCTGACCCTCCCCCCTCTCATGTGCTCTCTCATTCTCTCTCTCTCAAATAAATAAGTAAAATCTTAAAAAAAAAAAAAGTTCTCTACTGTTAAATTCTTAGATGCTTCCTTTCTGCATTTAAGGGATAATTGAGACCAATACTTGGGGCCAGGAGTGACCAGAAAGAAAATCACCTTTCCTTATAAGTACGGAAATCTTTCTACCACCCTATTAAATATAAGCATTGCCTTCCTTACAAACACAAAATTACCGTGCTGTCAGGCAAAGAAAAGAATAATTCTGTTTTTTTCTTCTTTGTTTTTGTTCTCAATTTAGTGTTTGTGAAAAACATTGAAGAACTATACTACTTTTTTTTTCTGAAAGGATAAATAACTTTAATTAGCCTATAGAAATTGGCCTAGGTTTTTTTTTTTTTTTGATGTATAGATTAGGCTATGTCAATTGCTGAATGACTTTTAGAAAAAGATTTCTAATCTTCAAGTTGAAACCCATTGATGGCTTATAAAATCAATTTAGTAGGTTGCAATCAGCATGTTTTAAAAATGAAATGATAGAAAATATCAAGAGTTCATCACACATAGTATTGTTTTGGGAAACATTTTTCAGCTATATATGCACATACCTCTGTGTGTTTGTGTGTGTGAGTGTGAGTGTGAGTGTGAGTGTGAGTACTGGGTTGTAGGATAAAATGCAATTCTCACTGTAGGTCGGAACAACAACAATATTTCTAAATAGTTCATACAAATATTTTAGAAGGTCACCTCGAAGTTTGTAATGACTGAGATAATTGGGCATCCTTCCTATGAAGAAATAGGTAGAAAATTATTGTTGAAATGAGCACTCATATTCACGAATTTCCTTACAGTGGTGTTGTATAAGAACATTAGGTTCAGAGACGGCTCTCTTACATCTTTTTCTGAAGTCATTGCCCACTTTTTTTTTTATTCCTTGCTTCCACAACATTTCTTAAAACACTGTATCGGTATATTTTCAGGATATTTCAAAAATTAAAATGTCATTGAACTTCTGTGGTTCACATTTTGATGAAATACAAATATTCCATCATTTCTTTCCTATTTTTTATTCCCTTTGCCTGCAATGCTCTGCTTCCAGTTGGTCACACAGACAAGTACTTTGCATAATTCAGATATCATTTCCAATTTGTCCCTTCGAGAAGGGTTTCCTGAACCACCAAATCTAAAAGATATCCCCTCAGTGCGTCACAGAAGTATTTTTTTTTCTTTTTAGTAACACTGTCACTTCTCTAATTTATCTTGTTTAATAATATATTGGTTTTCTTTATTTTTCTGACTATTCAATCTGAAATCCATCCAAGATTCTCTCCAGAATGTAAGCACCCCTAAAGCAAGGTCCTTGCCTGTCTGTCCACTGCTTGCTTTTTTTTATTTTTTAAAGATTTTATTTATTTATTTATTTGACAGGGAGAGAGAGCGAGACCAGGAACACAAGCAGGGGGAGTGGGAGAGGGAGAAGCAGGCTTCCCGCCGAGCAGGGAGCCTGATGTGAGGCTCGATCCCAGAATCCTGGGATCATGACCTGAGCCGAAGGCAGCTGCTTAACGACTGAGCCACCCAGGAAACCCAACACTGCTTGCTTTAGAAAAGTGTCTGACACAGTCATTCCTCAGCAAATACTTGTTGACTACATGACTGATTTAATTTCAGAAATGATAAAAATTTGCTTATTTCTTTATAAAACCTTTCTAAAAGTGAGAATGAGGATAGCTACAGTGATATAACATTTATAATGAAATCATTTTGACCCAACTTTGCCCTCATTAGGCCTTTATCTGTTTATTTTATGTTTACTCTGAGTAGGAGTATTCAGATTCCGAACTCTGAATCACTTAGGAAATAATCAAGGGGGGGAAAAAGCTTATTAACAACCTGACCAGCAATGACATTTAAAACTGGAGTCAACTATAACTATCATGGAGGCAATTAAAATACTTGGAGTTTGTAACTAAGGTGGATGCTTTACTATATTACTGTTGCTGTTTTAAGGGTCAGTATGAGCCCTCGGTATATTAAAACCTATTAATATATGGCTGAAAGATTTTTTTTTTGGTAAGCAAATTAGAAGTAGATGATTACTATCTCTATTATAGGCTGGGTAAACAATATATCTGCTTAAGTGCACTTATTTGAACGGAAAATAGGTAAATATAAAGTATGCTGAAAAGAACTAGGACAAAGGGGCGCCTGGGTGGCTCAGTCGTTAAGCGTCTACCTTCGGCTCAGGTCATGATCCCAGGATTCTGGGATCGAGCCCCACATCGGGCTCCCTGCTCGGCGGGAAGTCTGCTTTCCCTCTCCCACTCCCCCTGCTTGTGTTCCTGCCCTTGCTATCTCTCTCTCTCTGTCAAATAAATAAATAAAATCTTTAAAAAAAAAAAAAAAAAGAACTAGGACAAAGCCCTTGAGCTAAGAAGAAGCTGGTCCTATGTTAAAGGTTAACTACTTCAAAAATAACATTATTTTGGGGAAAATTTTGCCTCTATGCATAATTAAATTTAATCTTAAAAATTTAGAAATATATAACATTTAATAAACTAGGTGCATTTTTAGTAAAATAGTGATATTGATACACTTAGGCTATGATGTGGCTTTCTTAACTAAGATATTATCGTGATTGTGAAGCCACTATTCGAAATAAGCTGCAGTTATTTGGCAGAAAGATCCTATAATAAATATGTTACATCTATTTTAATACCAAGGAACAATTAATAACTTGCAAGTTGGGGCGCCTGGGTGGCTCAGTTGGTTAAGCGACTGCCTTCGGCTCAGGTCATGATCCTGGAGACCCGGGATCGAGTCCCGCATCGGGCTCCCTGCTCGGCAGGGAGTCTGCTTCTCCCTCTGACCCTCACCCTTCTCCTCTCTCTCTCTGTTATTCTCTCTCTCTCAAAAATAAATTAAAAAAAAATTAAAAAAAATAACTTGCAAGTTGAAATTCAGTTTATTTATATACATCCTTCTCCAGATTCTCATTAAGTGCTACCCCTGTTTGTTATGTTTTAACAGATGTATGAAACACCAAAGAGGAAATATGTCAAATCAAATTGTTTATTGTCTGATCTTAAAAGATGATCAAGAGGAATAAATGTCCAATGTTTAAATTCTAGGACCTAAAATAAATATTTCAGAAAGACTCTCGTCTTTTGTTGATTGCTAAAATACACCACGTAATGTCACTTCCTCACCACTTAATTCACTGTTAAGAAATAATTTCTTGAAAAGAATTGCTTTGTCTGACAAAGATGGAAGGTCTACTGAAATAGGCATTATATATAACATATATATACAATATTTGTATATATTGTAAACAGTACAATATCACTTTGGCAGCACATATACTAAAATTGGAACGATACAGAGAAGATCAGCATGACTTCTTACATGGATGACACACAATTTTGTGACATGTTCCATATTTTTGGTATACATGAAAGTTAAGAGAGTAAATCCTGAGTTCTTATCACAATGAAAATAATTTTTTGTAACTATATGAGATAATAGATGTTAATTAACTTGTGGTAATTATTTCATGATATATGTAAATCAAATTATTATGCTATACATCTTAAATATATGCAGTGCTGTATATCAATTACATCTCAATAAAACTGGAAATATAGGTTGATTATGCCACAAAAGCACAAACTGAAAGGTAAAAAGAATAATAGCAACAAAATAATGTTAGTCTATTTTGTTGAATGCTGAGCTAGTACCTGGTTCTGAACCAGCTACTTTCTCACAAAAACTCTAGGAAGTACTTATATCAATTATACATCTTCCCAATTTACAGACATAGAAAGTGATAATGTTTGCTTAATTGAACCCATAAACACTTATACTAGAAGTGCAGAAATATCAGTGGAAGAACTTTATTTCCAAAACTTGACTGGTGGATACGATGTTTTGGGGGGATAATACACTCTTTCTATTACTGCCACAGAAATACTACTTTGGTGGAAAAGAGAATGATTGATTGATTGATTAACTAGTTATGACAACTCTATTAACCCTCACTTTCAAATCTATTATCAAGAATTGTCCCGGGGCACCTGGGTGGCTCAGTCAGTTAAGTGGCCAACTTTTGATTTTGGCTCAGGTCATGATCTCAGGGTAATAAGATTGAGCCCCGCATCCAGCTCCATGCTGGGTGTGGAGCCTGCTTAAACTTCTCTCTCTCTCTCTCTCTCTCTCGCTCGCTCTGCCCCTCCTCCTGTGTTGCTGCTACAGGTTTCAAAATGTTTGTAAGTAAGAAAGAGTGCCCTTGATAAATGCAGTGTTTTACTCTGTCAAAATGTAACAAAACTTTAATAAGTGACTATGGCTAAAGCACAATTAAACATTTTAAGGGCATGGTCTTCGGGTTTTTAACTCCATTATGCCCGTTTTAGTTGCCTTCAAATAGCAGGGAATGAGGTCTTCAAAAGGATCCTAGAAGGTTCTATGTCTATGGTTAAATGCATTTTCCAAAAGATACTCAACAACTGATATTTGTTTATTCTGCTAAGGATCCACACATTATAAATCTAAAGCTAAGTGGCCATTGTCATATTACTCTTGACTTCCATCCTTACAATGAACAAAATAGCGACTGGGGGGCAAGGAGAAGATTTCCAGTTCCTAGCTGAATACTAAGAATCACAGAGAAACTTGGTAATATAAGATCTGAGGTAGATTAGTGAAGCAAAGGACCCATAATTGTCATACTAATAACACTCAAATACACGCCTTTCAAAAAAAGGAACAACAAATATTATTAAATATTTTTGACCCTTGAAATGTTTGGTATTGCTCTATATAACTCATATATTTACAAGTATATTCTACTCCCCTGGCAGCAGTGATTGGTTCAAGGATGGTCCAATGAGAGGGAAAAATAGATTTATTTATTGGTTGTAGGAAACAGTCTCTTCCTGTATTAAAAAAGAAAGCTATGCAACCCAGGTGCAGCAAACATTTCTGTGTATCAAGAGGGAATCTGGCTAACAGGTGAAACTGCTACAGAGGAGGGGAGAAAAAAATTGCTGAAGAATTGGTTAGGATCACTGGTCAAACCACGTCTGGAGACAGATTAGTTTTAGACTTTTCAGTTGTGTTCAGCTACCCTATTTAATTTGCATTGGATTTTTTTTATCACTCACCACTAAAAATGGTTTGGCCTAGTAGTCACCATATCTATTAAAATGGTATTTATAGAATCTCCCTCAACTTTGATATGAAGATTATTACTCTAACTTACTTCTGGCACTCAATATATTATTATCTCCATATTCTTTAGTGAGCCTTTCTCTAAAGACACCGGGGTCTCCTGCAACAATCTGTTCCATTTTTTTTTTTTTTAAATCCTTAGGGAGTTTGTAGCCATTATGATTGAGGCAAGGGAGAGAAGTATTGCATATTGATTTAATGTGATTTAATGTGATCAGCCTTTGCTCAAAAAGAAAATGTTATTGAAAGTAGAAACATTTTCAAGCTAGCCCACAAAAACACCCTCAGTCCTCAAATACTTGGGTTGCCTTTCTTAACGCTCATGCTTCTTATGCCTATGCTCTTAGGGATATTTATATTGGAACTAAACCACACAGCAAGTTGACTAGCCTTTGAGAGTTACCTAAACTATTTATATAATCTGCTCATAGAAAATTAAGTTCTGTGTTTCAAAAAAACAGTTACTAAAAAATAGATCAATAAGTCTATCTAAAAATATTTTGTAGCTAAAACTAAAATTGATTAAAATGAATAAAGAAGTATTGAGAATGGACTAATATACATATTTTTTTAGGAGAGGGAGGGGAGCTGGAGAGAGGCAGAGGCAGAATCCCAAGCAGGCTTTATGCCCGGCACAGAGCCCGATGTAGGGCTCGATCTCAGGACCCTGATATCATGACCTGAGCCGACATCAAGAGTCAGACAACCGACTGAGCCACCCAGGCACCCCATACATAATGCTTATTTAATTCTACTTTCATAAATTGGTGTTTAGGCTGTCTGAGGAAACTCTAAAATAAACACAAATTTATGTACATTTCTACATGTATGTGTACATACACACGTATTTACACCCAAATCTCTGAAGGTAAAGCCCATAGTCCTTGCCAGATTTTCAAAGGTTCTAGTATCTAAGAAACATTAAAGATCAAGGGCATAAAACTCAATTTTCGTAAGTTCCCTTTTTTTCTTAGAAGTACTACAGCCTATTACATCAGTCTCTAAATAGGAACAAATACTTGGTAGTTCACAAAATCAAACTTCATGTATAGTAATGTGGTTAACAGAGAACGTTCTGGAGTCTGTCTCCTAAGGTTTGAATCTTAGGTCTGCCGCAAGTGACCACGGACAAATACTAACTTCTAATTCTATCCTTTTACTTTTTTGTAAATTGGGAAATTTATAGTGCTTACCTTTTAAGTTTATTGTGAGGAATATGGAGAAAATTCATGTAATACATTTAGAATATTGCTTAGTACAAAATGTTTATAAATGAGTTCTTACTATAATACTTGTCTTTTCGGGGGAAGCACTTGTACAGTTACATATATATGTATATATATATATATATATATATATATATATATATATATATACACACACACATACACATGCACACAATACATATATATGTATTGTGTGTTTTTTTATTTTAAATTTGACCTGGATTGTATATTTATCCAAGATACTAAAACATATATAGAATTTGATATCTTAGATAGAAATTGATATCCTTTATGTCACTCTTTTTTTTTTTAAGTTTTTATTTTTATGTTAATCACCATACATGACATCATTGGTTTTTGATGTAGTGTTCCATGATTCATTGTTTGTGTATAACACCCAGTGCTCCATGCAGAACGTGCCCTCTTTAATACCCATCACCAAGGCTAACCCATCCTCCCACCCCCCTCCCCTCTAGAACCCTCAGTTTGTTTTTCAGAGTCCATCGTCTCTCATGGTTCCTCTCCCCCTCCCATTTCCCCCGCTTCACTCTTAAATGATAAAAATAGTATATGTTTTAAGAATATATATATTTACCCCTTCAATTCACTATGTTTTTATCCTTTGGATAAATATCTAGTAGTGCAATTGCTGGGTCATAGGGTAACTGTATTTTTAACTTTTTGAGGAACCACCATACTGTTTTCCAGAGTGGCTGCACCAGTTTGCATTCCCACCAACAGTGTAAGAAGGTCCCCTTTCTCCACATCCTCGCCAACATCTGTTGTTTCCTGGGTTGTTAATTTTAGCTATTTTGACTGGTGTGAGGTGGTATCTCATTGAGGTTTTGATTTGGATTTCCCTGATGCCGAGCGATGTTGAGCACTTTTTCATGTGTCTGTTGGCCATTTGGATGTCTTCTTTGGAGAAATGTCTGTTCATATCTTCTGCCCATTTCTTGACTGGGTTTTTGGATAAATAAGATGTGGTAGATCTACAATGGAATATTAGGCAGCCATCAAAAAGAATGAAATCTCGCCATTTGCAATGACGTGGATGAAACTAGAGGGCGTTATGCTAAGTAAGATAAGTCAGTCAGAGAAAGACAAAGACCATATGATTTCATTCATATGTGGATTTCAAGAAACAAAACAGAGGATCATAGGGGAAGGGAGGGAAAGATAAAATAAGATGAAATCAGAGAGGGAAACAAATAAGAGACCCTTAACTCTAGGAAACAAACGGAGGATTGCTGGAGGGGAGGTGGCTTGGGAGAAGGGATAACTGGGTAATGGATATTAAGGAGGGCACACGATGTGATGAGCACTGGGTGTTATATGCAACTGATGAATCACTAAACTCTACCTCTGAAACTAGTAATACACTATATATTAACTAACTTGAATTTAAATAGTTTTTTAAAAAAGAATATATATATTCACACACACATATCTGTAGTTAAAATTAATAACCCCATCTTTCTTTCTCTCCCATTGTAGGGAAAAACCTCAGTTCAATCTTCTTCATGTGTGTTTCCTTTACTACTCATAAGAACACTTCATTTCTTGCACTTCTGCACCACCAAATGTGTTGGCCTTTTTCCCCCACAAGTGATTGTCTGAGACATTGGCTGGGTGTCCTATAATTTAAGTCAATTTTAACAGTACCTGGAGATGGTGTCAAATCCCACAAGTTAATGGCTCCATCTCACAAGACTGCCCACCTCCCCCAACTTCAGATGCCAGTCACAAGGAGTAGATCCTCAGGTTGCTCACAACTTCTCTCTGATTTGGCTACAAATCAGAGGTTCTCGTGACCCTGTCCTCAGCTTCAATTGAGTTGTTAGAGTGGCCCACAGATCTCAGGGAAATTCTTATGTTTACCAGTTTAGTGAAGGATATGAAAGGATAGAGATGAAGAGACACATAGAGTGAGGTCTGGAGGGTCCTGTAGAGTTGGGGTAGGCTATTCTCAATGTGGATGTGTTCTCTAGCCAAGAATCAATTCGAGCACATTGGGATTTTATGGAGGCTTCTTCACATTATTACACTGCATTAAATTGTTAATTATTTAATTTAAATAAGTCTTTATGACCCCTTGGGATATTTAATTGGTTATAAGGACTGCTTTTTTGGCTGGGTTTTAGTTATAGTTAGAATTTTAAAAAATCTGGGGATATTGGGGCACCTGGGTGGTTCAGTCAGTTAAGCATCTGCCTTCCTTTGGCACAGATCATGATCCTGGGGTCCTGGGGTCAAACCCCACATCGGGCTCCCTGCTCAGCGGGGAACCTGCTTCTCCTTCTCCTCCCTGCTCATGTTCTCTCTCCCTATCTCTGCCTCTCTCTCTCAAATAAATAAATAAAAATCTTAAAAAAAAACAAACCTGGGGATATATATATTTACATACGATGCAGACAGATACATAATGCTGCTTGGTAATTCCTATGATGGGTAAGATATTTAGATGATTATTTAATACCTACTATGTGCCAAGAGCTGGGATGGACTCTGAGAAGATAACATTATAAATTGATTACCTTGAAGATGATTTGTAATCAAATAGCTACAAAATAGTGAATTATAAATTGTTAATATATCTGTGTGAAAGTGTTGTAGAAGCCAAGAAAAAGGTGTGAAGGCTCACAGACGGGTTTATGTGAATTTCTTTCTCCAAAGCAAGGCTTTTAATTCCATCGTTGATCTCCCTCATGCTCTCGTCTACGCAGGGGCAGGCTCGTGTAGGGGAACGTGAAATGGCTGCTATTTACACACCACAACTAATGAATGGGATTCTCTTGGAATTGGGCCAACTGATGGATCTTTGCAGAGATAGTAATTTGTCTAAATGAAGATAGTTGCCTTGATTAATGAGATAAAAAATGTAGAAGTTTGTGAGATTAGATTCTCTGTTAGAAAGGCAACGTTTCATAGACGAAGCATGATTTTGAAATAAAAAAAACACATTTTATTTTCTAGCTGACACCCTGACTTACTTGCTGTCAACAAAATAGAGCAAAACTGGTTGTACATGTATCCTCTCTTTCTTAGTCCCCAATTTCTTAGCCACGCCCCTCTCCACGTATGGAAATGTTCACACACAAGAGGAGATGTGACTGAAAATGAAGGACCCCATACAGTGCAATGGGGATGTGGTAATTCAAGGGAAATGATGAGTAAAAGCGAAGCTAGTGACATATTCCTTGGGAAAAATTTCTTCATTAAATAACAAGGTAATCAACATATAAATATTTGGTTCCTTATAAGATTCAGACTATATACTCCAGCATTTAATAATTTAAGTACAGATATAAGCCATATGTAGGAAGGAATTAATAAAAGAAACCAATAAATGATTAATGCAAAAATATAAGTGAGATAAATGAGTCTAGTGTACATTACCTCGTACCTTTGCTACTGTTACATGGTAAAGTGTTTTGAACTGATTAATTAGTTTGGGATTGGAGTGGAAAGAGGGTACTTTAGCCAGGATTTGAAAGATTGTTACAATTTTGCTAAGTGGAGGAAACATGGGGGCTATTGTATTCATTCATTCAGTAATTCATCCACTTAGTCAATTAGTATGAAAAAAAAAATTTTTTTTGAGCATCTAAGAGGGACATCTAAGTAGTAAAATGGGCTTGTTGCTGTATAGACAGGTGTAAAGCAATTAGAAATGATCTCTGACTACATGGAACCACAAGTTTCATGATAAATATTATGAAATAAATGTGCTATAATATTAAAACAGATAACTTTTAATTTAGAATTCAGGTCACACAGAGAGCTTGTTTGTGAAACAAATACGTAAGACTAGAAAAAGGAATAGAGTGCAGGGACCAATATGTTCTCTAAAAACCAAACTTAGGAGCTTTTTCTGGGTTGCTCGACAAAGGTCTCCCATCCAGTGGCCAAATTCAATGACCCTCAGAAAAGTCCTGCTTGTAGGTATGGATGAGCTTCTTCAATTCTCATGATATATATGACTTGGTCATCCTGAAAGCACAGAAACAGGGGCGGCGGTGGGGGAAACTTGTCTGTTGAGTAAAGCCTTCAGTCTCTTGGGCTCCAGAATATCACTGCTTTCACTGAGCAGCATTCTCACAAGTAATTTTGCACATCCAAACTCCTCTTTTCATTTAATACAAATAAGCTTTCATGCTACAATGAGAAACAGATACCACTTGATTGTCTTCCTCTCTCATACGTTCTCAGGTACATTTTCACCAAAAACAAACAAACAAACAAACAAACAAAGAAATAAATAAAAATTTTAAGGAAAGGTAAATTAATCAATACATTTAAAAGAGAGAAAAAAATCTCATCCTGTCTCTTTTAGAAACCCTATAAACCATATCACTGCTCTTACAAATATTTCCTTCAAATAGGAAAATGTGCTAAATAAGCTTATAAATCACATCAGAAATTTACAACAATAATTTGACAAAATCTATTAAAGAAAATCCCTAAGGCGTTCAAGATGATAAAAGCAGGTGCAATACTTGATAATGTCATTCAGTAGGGAACTCAGACTTTGAATATGAGAAACATTTCCAGATACCCTAGGCCTTTGTCCAGTCAAGTGTGATACATTTTCTAAGTAATCTAGGCAGGAATGATCTAACCTAAGAATTTTCTTTAATTATATTATTAGTATCAGCAACCATAAAATTACATTGTGTTCTCCATTCTATCACATTTTTTTTTGAAATGCAATGGACTAATATTTACTTCCCATAGATACAAAAATACACAATGGACAGTGAATATAGGTGCTAAAGATGTCATTGGCATGGTATAAATCTAGAGATAGGGAGTCTTCCTTAATGTTATTTTAGGTACCTCCAAAAAGTCTGATTTAATTAAAAAGTCTCAGAATATGTGCATAGAGGCTTTTTTAGGATGGCAATGTCTGCCCTGGGATTCTTTTAATTGTAGAGTCTGTGCAGAGGTGTTTGTGTTGATGAAATCTTGCTTTCATGCCTTTCTGTACAATGCTCTCAATTTCTTTAGATGGAAAGATTTCCATATCTGAAATATAAGGCATTATACCCAATACTACCCAAAGAATGCTACTGTCACAAAACATTACATGGCATCTCCTCCTCAGACATTTTAACTCCTCAGGGAAAAGCAAATGTCATAAAAATCGTGCCAGGTTCACAATAGGGACAATCCAATATGGCTACCTAACCCCTGGCTTCAAATTTTGTTTCTGTTTTGTTAACCCAAAGGTTTTTCCCAATGTCCATATTTAATAATGTGACTATTATACATAAATAAAAAAAATAACCTGGAAGCAAATACGAAAAATCAGGAGAACAACAGATGAAAAATAACTCAGCTGATGCTTCTAGGTGTTAACAGCTGACATGTAATTAAGCTAACTCTTAGCCTAAGCATTAGTATTATTATGTTTTGGTATCTGTGGACTTTTAATTACTTGACATGATGTGTGCCAGTGTGTTATTCAAATACCTCTATTTTCAGTTTCATTGCTTTTTTAAATACTTACACTGTCATCTCTTCGGTTAATAATTTAATGTAAAGGTAACCATGGAGAGAGCTTCTAACCTGTATGTCCCTGAATATAAACTTTAATGAAAACGGGTTCAGCAGTTTTGATTCTGTTTTCTGTTGTTTGGAACTGACTAAAAGCCATGACTATTTAGTAAAACTGACCCTTTCAAAAGGAATCCAGCAGAGACCAAATTAGAGACAACTTCTACTTCTTATCTTACAGGTAGTGGTTACATTGAAAATCCACCTTGATGTTATGGAGAGGATTTCTTTTCTTAAACCTCATGAACCAGCCTCTGCCAGCTTCACACTTTTCTTCAGCAGCTTCCTCACCTCCCTCAGCCTTCACAGAATTGAAGAGAGTCAGGGCCTTGCTCTGGATTAGACTTTGGCCTAAGGGACTGCTGTGGCTAGTTTGATCTTCCATCCAGACCACTCAAACTTTATTCACATCGGCAATATGGGCCTTTCGCTTTCTTATCACTTGTGTGTTCACTGGAATAATACTTTTAATCTCCTCCAGGAGCTTTTCCTTGCATTCACAACTTGGCCAACTGTTTGGCACAAGAGGCCTAGCTTTCGACCTGTCTTAGCTTCAGACATGCTTTCCTCCTTCAGTTCAATCATTTCCAGCTTTTGATTTAAAGTGAAAGACTCATGACTCTTTATTTCGTCAAAACACTTAGAGGCCATTGTGGCATTAGTAATTGGCCTAATTTTATTGTGTCTTATGAAATAGGGAGGCTCGAGGAGAGAGAGAGATGGGGGAAGAGCCAGTCGAGTAGTCACAACTCAGAATACTTATTAAGCTCACTGTCTTGGATGGGTGCAGCTGGTGGTGTCCCAAAACAATGAACAATAGCAACATCAAAGACCACTGATCACAGACAAACATAATAATAATGAAAACCATAACATAATAATAATGAAAAAATTTGAAATTTTATAAGAATTACCAAGATGTAACAGAGAGACATGAAATGAGCAATGTTGTTGGGAAAAGGGCAGGGATAGACTTGCTCAACACAAGGTTGCTACAGACCTTCAATTTTGTAAGAAAAAGGCAGTACCTGCAAAGTGCAATATAACAAAACACAATAGGGCGCCTGGGTGGCTCAGTGGGTTAAGTGTCTGCCTTCGGCTCAGGTCCTGATCCCAGGGTCCTGGGATTGAGCCCCGCATCAGGCTCCTTGCTCAGCGGGAGAGCCTGCTTCTCCCTCTGCCTGCCACTCCCTGCTGCTGGTGCTCTCTCTCTCTATCTCTCTCTCGCAAAAATAAATAAATAATCTTAAAAAAAACAACAAAAAAAATCCCAAAACACAATAAAATGAGGTACATTATATAACAACTAGGTTGATACGCAGATGACCCCAAGATGTACGGTGGCAGCATCTGGGGCTCGGCGAGTAGCTTTGTTCATGGAGTATGCAGACAGAGCAGAAGAGGAAGAACACAGCAACCGACACGTTGACTGTGAAGAGATTTTGAGAACTCCCAGAAACAACTAAGCAAATACTTGTGGAGAGAGGATTAGACACTATTTTAAATGGGTAGATGTTTTTGAGACCACAGACGTATGCGCTACATTCAAATTTTATTTTATTTATTATTTATTTATTTATTTATTTATTATTATGTTATGTTAATCACCATACATCACATCATTAGTTTTTGATGTAGTGTTCCATGACTCATTGTTTGCGTATAACACCCAATGCTCCAAGCAGAACATGCCCTCTTTAATACCCATCTGAAACAAATAATACATTATATGTTAAAAAAAAAAGAATAAGATAGCAGGAAGAATGAAGGGGAGGAAATTGGAGGGGGAGACGAACCATGAGAGACTATGGACTCTGAGAAACAAACCGAGGATTCTGGCAGGGGCATGAGTTAGCCTGGTGATGGGTATTTTATTTTTATCCCAATGAACTTCTTTTAGGTGACCTGTGTCTCAGTTCAACCTTTCATTTACCTCAGAACATAACTGGTCATCGGTCCTTACGGGATGATAGACTCACTTCTTGGCATCGAGATTATCCTGAGTTTGCTTCAAACGCACATTGGGCATGTTATGCAAATAGACAACTGTTATAAATCTCAATACCCAGGCTGATACTCTCCAAGTATGTGTGAAACTCAATTTAGCTGTTAGAAGTGATTTATTATTTATATTTCCAAATATGTATATGTCTCTGAAAGGTCTGTTTACTGCTTGCTCAGTGAAATATACTTGTAAATGAGTGAGTCGCTGCTCCTACTCACTGACCCACACAATTGTCTTAGATGTTCTGATCATTAAGTGGAGAAAATCGGGCCAGTATCTACTGATTTAGTCAAACATTTTCCAACTTCACACAAAGTTATAGTACTAGATTTGGCTTCTTGCCTTAAAAATTCCTGCACAGGATGACAACTTGAAGCTTTTCTACGTGATTAGTTGTCTGTTATATTTAGATACCCAAGGAACTCCAGCACAGACGATCTGCTTTATTCCATGTGCAATCCAAATTTTCGTTTGGAGTTTATTTCTATCCTGACTTGATTCACCAATTATGTGCACAACTCCTGATGCTTTTGTATTGCAAAAGTTTTTTACAATAAAGTCGATAAACAGCTCTTTAAGCTCCAAGTGCCCGATTATTTTCCTCAATTCCCACGGAGTGTGTATATATTATTTTATCTGATCTATGACACCTTTGAGAAAAAAAGAAGCCATTAACTAATGGGGCAATAGAATAATCAGCATAAACTGGATCTATGGCCTCTTTACCTGTGATGCGCAGGAACATATTATGCAGATTAGTGAAAACCTCAAGAGCCTCATGTACTCTTTGTATATGTGCTTATGTCTAATATCAATATTTATATCCATATCTACATCATGTATATTTCAATATCTTGTACTTTGCAGATTATGCAAGACAATCAAGGACAGTGCCTTATGTGTCTGCCTCTCACCACCATGGGATGATGTGACAGTCAGTGGTAAATAATAGTATACTTTGGAGGCTTATTATCTCCCTTGATGGTATATACCAGCTAGTTCTTTCTTTTGAAAATTTCTGCTGTGACTGCTGCTTCTCTTTCATGACTTTACAAGATTTTTTTTTTTTTTTACTGATAATGATCCAGAAAACTTTAATTAAAAAAATTTAAACAGGACCACATCCTGTGCCCATTTCTAAGTTTTCACTAGTTACTAAGTGAGAAGGAGTTGGAGGTTAAGATTTTATATTACCTAGTGCTGGTTACAACTTTATTATGTTTGATGTATGTAGTTATTTTTTTTTAAAGATTTTATTTATTTATTTGACAGAGAGAGACACAGCGAGAGAGGGAACACAAGCAGGGGGAGTAGGAGAGGGAGAAGCAGGCTTCCCACTGAGCAGGGAGCCCGATGTGGGGCTCGATCCCAGGACCCTGGGATCATGACCTGAGCCAAAGGCAGACGCTTAATGAGTGAGCCACCCATGTGCCCCTGATGTATGTAGTTATTTTTTAAAGATTTTTTTACTTATTTGAGAGAGAGAGGTAGGGAGAGAGCACAAGAAGGATGGAGGGGTAGAGGGAGAGGGAGAAGCAGGCTCCCTGCTCAGCAGCAAACCGGATGTCGGGCTCGATCCCAGGACCCCGGGATCATGACCTGAGCCAAAGGCAGACACTTAACCATCTGAGCCACCCTGGGCCCCATTACTTTTGTCAAGAAGAAAGTTTTTTAATGATGCTATTTAGATAGAGCATTTTCAGTAAATCTTTGTTGTCTTTTAAAAAAACAATCTAGAGTTAAATAACCCTTCAGATATTGCTAAAGAAAAATATTTAAATCAGCTGGAGCTCAAAAGACATTGACTATGTAAATTCTGATGCTTTCACATTATGGGGAAGAACAGTCTGCCACAAGATAGAAATACAACAAATTATTCTCTCTTATGTACAATTGCTTTTCAATGTATTACTTCCCATGGCTCTCCACAAAATTTTTTATTTGAGTAAGTACTATGCACTTAAGATAATTTTCCATGAACTATACTACATCTCATCAATAGTAGCAACAGGGCATAGACTTCCCTAGATTTCAGTACATACGATGACAGGCGATCAGAAGAACAATTGCGTATCTAGGCAATATGATGGGAAAAGTTTCGAATTTAGACTTGGGTTCCCTTAAATTCTTTGACACTCAATATGGTCATCTGCAAAATAATGATAGTAATGTTGACCTTTTTTTCAGAGAGAAAAAAAGAGATACTGTTGAAGAAAAACCCTTCATACATACTTCAGAATGCTGCACAAATACCAGTTCTCGTTAATGATGACTGTCACAGATCACTCTGCTAGCTTGTGTAAAATGCTCTTGTCTCTGCAGCACTGATATGAGGGAGGGTATCGTGGAGACCATTGCTGTGTCTAGTCGGGGACTTCCATCTGCCCTCAGCAGCCATACCTCCCAAGCTGGTTGTGCTGGTGAGTGTGGAAAGAGCTTATCCTGCCCTTGTGGCTCTGGTGTCTTTAATTCACTTTCCCTTTGTCCATGGATGGGATAACTAGTAGAAGCTAGAAAGCTCTGAAGACTACCCACTTGCAATGGCACATCCTCAGTAATGTCACAGACCACATTTAGATCTCATATTTTATTCTCTAAAGTGAACTTAGTTTATTTGAACTGGCTATTTATTTCTCTTTGCAGAAAGGATCGAGAGGCTTTCTAGGATGTATCATTTCCCTGTATCTATCTCTTTCCTTCTCTGTTTCCCTGACTCTCTGTTTGAGAGCAGAATAATAATAAATTTATTTTCTGAAAACAAAATCACAGATTGTGAGAAATCTTTTTCATTAGCTTTTTCTCAGTGCTTTCTTTGCTTCAAGAGTCAGAATAGTCTGAAAGCAAGCTTTTTGCAACAGCACTGGATTTAACAATTATTTCCAAGGCTATCTGTTCAAGTGCAGCGTTGCACCATAGCAAATTCAACTAAAAGTGTTATAAATTAAATCGATGTTCAAATTAGCGATTGAGATTCCCACAAGCTAACTTTTAAAATAATAAGAGCTCTGAAAATCCAGCCGAGAAACCAGAAAAGGACATTGGAGAGGTTGTCACAATGATGGGATTTTGACCTGACTGTGCAACATTTTAGTTTCTTTAGCTGAACATCTTGGAAAAAGGGACACATTAAAATCCTCAAGTTGGGTCATGGAGCCTGACAGACTCTGTCTCCCACCACATCAGTGATGCTAGTGTATGATAGATATTTGGCCTTTGACCTTCTTTATGCCAACCTCTTATAATTTGCCTACTCTCCTCCTTTTTTGTTTTCTTCTAATTGCTTCACTTGACTCTCATGCAAACTCTGACAAAGGAGAGGTAAAAAACAAAAACAAAAAAGAATGTTGCAGACATTAATTGAATACGTTTAGGAGATATTTAAATAAGTTTTGCCATAGATGCTTCATTATAATTCCTTACTAGAAAAAAAGTAATTTTTCTAAGCTTGTTTACATTCTTACAAATTGGAATCTAGATCGTACCGTGGGAGGAAATGAAATGTACTGGCCACTATCAGAAAGCTGGTCAGCTTGACTTGAAGAGAAGACATCAACATATACCACCCTTATGATGTGGAGCAAGGGATTTAATTTATATATGGGGTGTGTATTATTCCTATCACAGTCTCAAAATATGAACTTCCTAGTTTCTATGTAGCTCATATGTTTTTAAACTGGTATAATATAACACTGTTAATTGACACTAGCTTGAAATAATGATGTTTTACTTTGGGACAAAGTTAATATTTTAAAATTCATTCCACAATTGGTTAGAAAACAAGACTGATGGTTTATTTCAGAGCAGGCTTTTCAGGCACAGAACTTGGTTTCGGACTGGGGCTCAAGAAGCCCACCTCAAGGCTACAAATGAACCAGATGGACTTCCGAGTTCCCCTCTTGATAGGAAATCTGTGGAGTCTGATCATTGCCTTCAGCAAATGAGTCCCCAGTATAATGTAAATAAGAGAACATGATTTGCTGCACAAATGTGATGAAACTGAAAGAAGATGATATTAGTGCTAGTGAATATGACCGTCCATACTGATAGGGAAATGAGCTCTGTGTCACCTGAGTTTCCTGCCAGGCCTCATCCTTTGATGCCTCTTTTCATCCCTGTTCTTTCCCGGTCGTCTATCAGCCTCTTCTCTCTAATTATCGTACACGTAGACCATTCTGTGCTCTCTGCACTGGTCAGGGCTCCAGGCCTTGTACACATATGCTGCAATATTTGTTAGACATTTTGTGTGTGTGTGAGAGATGATTAATACGCTTGGCTATCCTCAGGTAAAAGCGCTTAGTCAATTTACTAAAAATGAGATAAAAAGTTCTTATGTTTACCCAGCTTTATGCTCCTGATATTTTAAAGTCTACACCTGAGACATTTTAAATAAATTTTCTTTCCAAAACCACAGAATTAAATACTGTTTGAATAAATACGCTTTAGCATATATGCAGCAAATGTGCTTTAATATGAAATGCCTTAATGTTACAGCTAATGATAATTAATAAAGAAAGTATAAATAAAGTTAATGCTGTGTGTGTAATCCTCAATTTCCAGTTGAACAGATTGAATGCACACTTGTCTCTCTGGCACCCTAGAAAAAATGTTCACTTTTTTAACTTTGATTTTAAATGGAGAGCACCTGTTCTCCCTAGGGAAATATTCTCAGCAGAAAATCCAGGAGTCCTATAGTCAATAAT
This sequence comes from Neomonachus schauinslandi, assembly GCF_002201575.2. Classification (NCBI taxonomy): domain Eukaryota; kingdom Metazoa; phylum Chordata; class Mammalia; order Carnivora; family Phocidae; genus Neomonachus; species Neomonachus schauinslandi. Next base: position 132,913,946 of record NC_058406.1, on the reverse strand, counting down.
ACAAGAAAAAAATATGAGAAATGGGGAAAATATCTTCTGAATAAATACATAGGTCAAGAAAAGAATGATATACTTAGAAGCATTTTTATAGTATCCATACATCCTCTTTTCAGGGCTGGATTTATCAGCGAAATGTCTGGCAATGCGTGACTTGGTGTGATGCTCTGGCATTCAAAAGGATACAAATTTTTGAGCAAGGTTGTAAATGATATAAAATATCTCCTTTTAAATCTGAGCTTATACAGTTATATCAACTCTATAGTTGTGGCACATGTTAAAGTAACTATAAACAATAATGTTTTCAACTAATAATATCTGGAATAGTGTTTTTTTTTTTTTATCTTGTAATAGGTAAGTTCAGATCACCCCATATAACCAGAGTGTAATGAAATTGTCAACATTTTCTTCATTTCTTCTTTTCCTGACAAATGGTGTGAACATATCACCTTTTTCTCTTAATGGAAAACCTAACTGGAATACGTCAAAATGCTATTAGGTTTTTCATTTTCTTCTACAATGCAATGCTCGGGAATGCATGCAGCCTTCATCTGGGCACTGCTGTGGAATATTCCTTGTCCCTGATAAAATGACTGCGAAGGAAAATCAAGCAGGATTGTTCTCTGGTTTGTATTGCTGCTCCTTTGTTACAGTCTCTCCGAGAAAGTGTGCAGGGGGATTATCTGTGCTGCAGGAATACACATGGGTTATGTTAACCAAAATGTGTTTAAAATTTTACCCAAGTAATTTTAATGTGCAAACATGTTTAATGAAAAAGTCTTCATGTCCAACACTACTTATGCATATGCTATATTTTGGAATAAAAGAAATAGCAGTAACATGGACTGCTTGCCATAAGTTTCAAAAGACGCTTATTGCAATATTATGTAGGAAGCGGGGAAAATAAAATCAAGTGCCCTTACCCCATGGGAAATATCTGTAGCCTATTCATTGTTTAATTTATTTTGTCTTGAACTAAACCAATAATGGGATATAAAATAAATCCAAGTGAGCATACATGAGGCATAGAAGTCAGTATAGGACACGGACATTCTTGCCATCTATAAAAATTTACCTATGGATTACAATTATTAAAAAGGAAAGTAACATTTTGCTCCAATGGCAATTTAACAAGAAAAAAAAAACCTTAGTAGTATTTTTGTTGACCTCGTAAGCAATTTGATTACCTGCAATAAAATAAAAGCAAGAATACCTAAAATGGAGTGTGTGTGTGTGCGTGCGTGTGTATGCATATATATTTCCTCTAGGACATCGATTTCTGAAAAAGTAGTTATATGGCAGAAAAACAGAAACACAGATATTTGAGTAATCAACACAAATCTCAATGTCATTTTTGGAGAGATGGTCCAGTGTGACATAAGTAATCTGATCATTTAAGAAATCATATCACTTAACGGAAAAGTAATTTAAAGCTATTTTGAACTTCTCTAGAATTCAGCACAATAAAAATTACTTTGCGCTTCCTTGTATCAGTCAGTTCTAAATACTGCAAATTGTTAATAAATTAAGAGACAATTGGATCTTTTCTTCAGGTCTGTTATTCTTGACAATGCTTTAGTGATTCTTCTAGCAATGTCTGAACAGTAGTATCTTGATTTGCTCTGAATGACGGGTCCAGAGCAAGCATTTCTCCTAATGCTTGGGAAGAGCAATAAATATTTTCTTGGAGCTCTTGTTATGATTTATTTTTAAAATCCTAACTAGAGTTATGGGAAGACTTCATAGTGAAACATTTTCATTTTATTTTCACCTCAACAAAAAATGCACCAGCTGTATAGTGAAACTCATTTGAAGGAGAGAAATGATGCCACAATATTTAATAACTGAACTTCCTAGAACAAATGGCTATTAAGGATACACGGTGCAGTCCTTTCAATCCCCAAATAATTTACTACTAAATGTGGGATGGACATTCTGAGGCCAGAACACGAATATTTATGCTTATACCCTTTTCTCTTTTTTGTGTCTAAATAATTTCAAGGCCAACACCAAATATTTATGCCTCACCTTTTCCTTAGGAGGATAATTTTATAAGGAAATTTATCTTCAAGTTGAAAATGAGAATTAATATTGTACAAATTATATATATCCATTAGGGTGATTTGAGGGCTACTCAGCCACTGTCTTCAAATTTGGTTGATTTAAGGCACATTTCTCACATTTCTCACTATGGAGAAATTCACACTCTTTATTCAGGCTCATCAGTGTGCTAAAGCTACTGTCTGTCTCAGATAGATATATTTTCAAATCAGGAAAAAATAAAATAAAATGCACCTAGAAATCAAATGTCGAGGTCATTAGCTACCACCATTTGGTCTGGCTGTAAAGACGGCATCCCAATCGCATGCATGGCAATTTACATACCATTACCCATTATGCTCTGTTCGGCAATTTGGCTTTTGGAGGTCACTGTACCTTGATTTACTTTGTTAAAAGAGAGCATTTTCTAAGCATCAAAGTCATGCTGTTTCAGGGCCCACTATATCTCCGCTGGCAGCTTCTGCGAAAACAAGGTGCAATGACAAATTGAACTGGAAATCCTGAAATTCTAACCATTTAAAAAAATCTTTAGAAAAAACTCACACTATTCTATTTTAAGAAAATCAAAGGACAAGAAAGCTAACTCGGAAACTGGTGTCCCTAAGTTTCACCCTTTGGTGCATTCTGTGGCTATGACATAGATTTCTCAGGCTTCCTTATTTGTGTGGCATTTATTTGTTTTATTTTTAATTATAGGTGTGAAGTAGCTGCCTCGCTGATTCATTTACTTCAGCATTAGCTGCTCATGGTAGATGCTCAATCCACTAGATATCTGTCACAATTTTGGATTGGATACCCATTATCGAGATTGATAGCAGTTATCAAACCTCAAAATACGTGTGTGTTCTCTTTTAAATATTAGCTGTCAGAGTGTGATAAGTTGTGTTGGGTTGTATGGAGCAGGGTTGAACATATGACACAGTGAGGCTTAGTTTTAAAGACGAACACACTTTATAGCTGAAATCCATGAAAATCCATGACAAAAGAGAGAGGCAGGCAGAATGCCAACGTGTGTAGAAGACAAACACCAGGGTTCAGTAACCATTCCAGATAAAGGAAAACAATTTGACCTTCCTACTTTTGTCTTATAAAATGATTTGCTTAACTTTTAGCTTTAAAAAGAAGAAAAGAGAGAAAGAGCATAAAATGGCTCTTGTGCAGTGGGGAATGTGAGCTTTACTGTAAGTGCTCAGGGAGGTGGGTCTGCCAAAGAATTATGAAATTCTTGAAATATGTATTCTGTGTAATACCACAGTTCATGAAAGTATGAAAAACATTTCCATCTTCAAGACTTAATTGAAATGGGTATGGAGCACTTTGGGAACTCATTTTTAAAAAAGAATCTTCGCTTGAGTAGTGTCTTTTTTTGTCATGTACGTAACATGTTTACGTTGAGCACAACCTATCAGTTTAGCAGAGGTACACAGTGGCGTATCAAAGCTCCAGCTTATTTATTTTGTCTTAGCAATTTGATTTTTTTCCACTCCTGAATGGTTTTAAATATTTTGCTTACATATTTTTCTGCAGAAATTTGTACATTAATTCTATCTAATTGGCTACTCTACAGCCTTTATGGTATCCCGGCCAAAGAGACATCTGTAATAAGGAATCCCTGGCACAGTGTTGCCTCTTTAATGGGCACTTTAAAAGTATATAATTGTCCCTTTGTCCATAGTCTAACAAATATGCTCTTCTCCTGACAAAGGGTTACTGCTAATTTTATTACTATTGTGTTTTACAGCTTCAAAATATCCTTGCGAAGAGTTCCCTCATAACCAAGTAAATGCAGTGTTTTAATTAAGCGGAAACGTGAAAAGGAAGGCTTCTGCAGAGAGGCTCAATTGCTTCCCACAACCTTTATGAAAAGGGCAGGGTGTTAAAACAAACCTCCCACTTTTATTTTCGAAGGAGAAAAAAAAAATCAGAACTAAAGGTAATCTCTCCATTAGTATTATTAATAGTGTTCAGCTTTCTTGACATGCTTTAGAAGCAGACAGACTTGTCAGGAGCATCACATTTGCAAGCACTGTCACCGCTCCTGAAGGCTCTGCTGAAAGCAGGGAAGTGTGTTAACAGTAACTGCGAACGGCCTTTGGGGAACAATAGGTTTACCTAAGACTGTGCCTGGCTTTTCAAAATACAAGTTGCTATATTATAGTCCATACTCACGTTAGGGGGCATACCGTACTTGACCCAGGATCATTCAGTGAAGGACCGTTTCCAATTCTAAACTCGGCTCTCATCCCCATTGGATCATCTGATTTGAGCGTGATCGCGTCTACCCACGGAGCAGCGATTCCAGCACGCGTGATCAATGTTTCTTGCACCGGGACCTAGTTCCTCAGACTCCTGGATGTCTGTTTTCCATTTTCTCCCCAATATTTGACTTTTTAGTGCCGTCCCCTCTCCTAGCGTTTAGGTGCCAGAAGTAATTATCTAATAAAACGCACGGTATGAAGCTAATAGCTACAGACGGTCCCAAGATTTTCAGAACAATCGTGTCACGAAGCTCTTCCAGCTTAGCAGGAGCGCTCAATGAGAACAATGCAAAATTCTTACAGAAGTGGCTGTAACTAGGATATAATTTCTGTTTCACTGTTCTGTTTCATAATTAATCCGCTCTATGTTGCCAGTGTCATTGAATAAAATACCTTGTAATGGCAGTTTCTCTATGCAGGCTGGCCAAGGGAATGGGCTAAATTTACATGACTGTATTTTGTTCCAACAGAGCAGTGGCGGCAGCATAATCAGTTTGAATAAGTAATCAGCTCGGATATTGTTTCGAGATTTGTTTTTTTCCTTAGGTCAAGTAAGTTCCTAACTGACATACTTTTATAGAATTAGGCAAGGACTAACTGAGTTTGGCATCTAATCTGTTTTAGCCAGTAGTTCATTTCATCTATTGTCTCCATCCATTGGGAGTCCACACTGCCCATCATATAACCAATGTGTGCTCTCTTTCTTTGTAGAAATGGTATAAATTTTTGTTTCCAAGATGGAATATGAAATAAAATGTCTCATAGAGCCACGTGAAAAAATACACAACAGCAAAACTGTTAAGGAGAGGTGTCCAAAAGCAAGACAGAGACATGCACAGACCCATACAAGTATCAGATAGAGCGACACAAACAAAAAAAAATCCACTCTAATTTTAGAGGGGGTGGGCAGCACTGTTTGAAACCTCTCTTTGTTGTTTGCAGAGGTATACTTAATATACATTACGGTGCTCATGAGGAACATGTTTTGCCCTGTAAGATTTTTAAATCCTTATGATGGAAAGTCACTTTATAATGGGATTTTGCTGGATAGCTTTCTACTTAGATATCTTTCTATTTAGAGACTCTTCCTAGGTAGGAATATCACAGCCCCATATACAAGCCAACTGACCTGTGGATTCTCATACTAAATACGGCATTGGGGCATTGCCGTCTTGAAACAGAGGACATTATAGGATACGAACAAATAAGGACTATCAACCCACTATCATAGCTGTTAACACATGATACACTATTAAGAAATAGAAGGTAACAGAGAAAAGGAGCACAAATTATTTTTCTTGATAAATTTGCAAGGGTCAAGTAAAATTTCAAAATATTTTACAATTATTTTAATCCGGGAGGAAAATGTTCTCAAGTTGTTAGAACCTGAATTGATAAAATCATATTGGCACCACTGCATCTGCATACACAAATGTGCATGTGTGCATGTTTTGGGTGTGGGGACATATGTACACTTCTACACACTCACATATGTATTGCCGTAATGACTTTTCTTCTTTCATTAATTACATTTAAAGATATGTAAAATACAAATAAGAAATGATGATGAACTCATCCCTACTTATGATAGAGAGGAATATGAAATAAATATGACGTTACCGGGGCATTAGAGACTATTGTGGCTCCTTAGCCTAAAAGGAATCCAGAGACATAATATGGTTTCATCCGTTGTTATTTTCCTCCCACTGAGCGGCCCCCTCCGACTCTCGGCTCTGACGCTCAGGGAAAGTAAAGTACAGCAGCTGAATTTCACCCCCTCACCCTCCACCTGACTTGTGGATAAAGATAACAGTTCTGGTCCCTGTTGCTTTCAGGTCTTTCCTTGAGATGACTTAATTCATCACAAACAGAGTCAGCAATAAAAAATAAGGTGGAAGCTTGTGCTTTAGTATGAACATAAACTGTGCCTTATATATATTCAAATTCCTGTCTAGTTGGAGGAAATATTCATGACTAATATTAAACTAAGCCCAGAATTAGGCAAAATGCAACAGACATATATTGAAGTGAGCATTTTATTATGTGCCATGTCAGTCAGATTAAAGAAAAGAGTGCATGACACAACAGGATATTGCATGTATATCAAGCAATCTATTTATATGTGACAGGGAGGGTTTGATTTCTGGGAACAGTGACAACCCAATGAAATAACAGCTTGCCTTCAAAATTACTATAGTATAAATGTACATCTTTTAAGGTGGAATTTTAAATTACAATTAAAATGTAGATAAACATGCTTAGGAATGAATAGTGACATACAGAAGAAAAGGGGCTGGAGAAATCTATATAAAAGCAGAGGCTTCTCAAGCCATCCGTGCCAGTGGCCAGCACAGAATACTGGAGGAAACTTCCCATGTCCCTTAACAATCTAGGAGCAGGACATCTCAAACAAGTTAATATTATTCTGCTACCCAAACAGAGAAGGGTGCAGGTATAGGAGGTTAGTTAATCACCAACTGGGAAAAACTAGGACGTGAAATATAAACACTACTCTGTTATTAGCAACAGATAATCAGGAAATGATTATATTCATAAAACTCAGGTCCTCTTTATTCTTTATATTGACACTTTTTCAAGTGAAATTATAGATTTTGCTCTATAAATAGACTGCTTCTGTTTCCTTAATGCTTTCCCTCATTTACTAAGGGATAAGGACGGAAAGAAGGCAGACTATTGGGCTAAAACTGTATAATTACTATTTGTCTTTCATGGAGGTGGCCTTTGGAAAGAGAGAAAGAGAGACTAAAGTTGAAACCACTAACTTCATTACCAGCAAAGATAAAGTGCAGTGAGACAGAAATTCTTTGAGTTCACAATCATTACACTTGGCTGCTCTTACCAGGTTCTGGGATAAGAGGAAAGAACAATCAATGGTCAATTGACTTTATTTCTTTTTCTTAAATTATAATTTGTATGACTTTTACATGTTTCCAGGATTAGCTGAGCAAACCACACAGAGACCACCTGACAAGCAGTCCATAAAGTACGTGCAATGAGAAAAACAGGTTGGGTGTGATGCTCGGCAAGCTGGGTTCTCAGCAGCAGCCGGGAGCACGCCGACAGAAGCTCCTCTCTTTCATTTCCAGAGATTTAGGCAATATCCAAGTGGTGCATGTGGGGGAGCTACAAGACAGAGGCAATCGGGGCTGGCTTGGTACACCATAGTGGCAAACTGTATTTTCTCATAACCTTTCCTTCTTTGTTCAAAAGGGGACTTCCATTTTAAACCGTAATCTGTGACTTTTGAAATGGACATTAAGGAATCTTGCTGACAAATATTTCTGGCTGATTTTCTTCCTCTGTCCCTCTTGCTGGTTTAAAAGAAAATCATCATGGCTGTGTTTTGTGCAGGTGAAAGGTACCAGACTTTCAGGAGACAATTAAGCTCCCCTCCACCTTAAGATTTCTGACGGGATTAAGTTTTTCGGAAATGGTAATCAGCGTGGGACACTAATATGACAGTTCAGTGAATATTGGCTCTACATACTCAGATCAAGCCATTTCTACAATACCCGGACCAAGATCTTGGCTTAGATATTTTCCACTTCCAATGTCCATCTCCATTGTACTTAATTATCTGCAACTTCTGAATGCATTGCTAATGCCATCTTAATCATAAATGGACATTTGACAGTGTAACAACAACAACAACAACAAATGATGACTTAGGAACTATAAAACTCTAAGATACAGAGTATGGTAAAGGTGATTTGCCATGTGTAACTGTTCATTGTAGCATGGTCTTGACAATCCCAAGGCAGAAAATTTAACGATGCTTGATTGGGAATGACTCTCTCTCTCTCTTCCCCTTGAGAGTAAGACTTTTTAGCTGCATTGTTGCCAGATATGTAGCACATTGGCTAAATACTACAGAAAAGTATCCTTTCCCAGGAGAGAGAGCACACTTGGCCCCTGTATGATACATCATCCATGGTAAAATGTATATATATATCTTGCTTGAACACCCCCTATTAGATAGCCTCAAATAATCCTAAATCCTTTGGCAGAATATTCAGAATTCGAATCTTTAAAATACTTATGAAAAGCCTGGGGGAAAAGGAGAAGAGATAAACAACAGTATTCTTTAAGGTGTAGTTATAAATTGGGCTCCAATATTTTCTTTTGGGTAGGTTTACAATTTGCAAGGCCTTATGCCATGGACAGAGTTTAAGCACACTCCAAATAAAAAGCAGAAGGTGGTAAGTCATCTGGTGAAGCAATGTTAGTATACTGCAGCTCCAATTAATCGTACAGCAAGCCTTCTCTGAGTAAGACACAGAAGAGTGGCTGCTTTTTTTTTTTTTTTTTTTTTTTAGAACATTAGAAGACACGGGATATTTGGAGATGAGAGATCATTCTAATTGTCTCAAAAGCTAAATACATATCCAAAGATAATGATTGTGAAAAGCATTGTGGTAGTCTATGTTCAAATAACTCGGTTAATTTGGGGAACATGAAATCCAATTCTCACTATGTGTATTGCTTTATTTTTGATGATATTGGCACCAACTTCCTCATATGTCCTGTTGAACATAAAGCTTTTCCTGAGCCCCACCCCGTCTTTTGTCTTCTCAATATGTTGAAGGCTGTTTTCTGAAGAAGCTATCAGTGTTTGCAGTTCTGCTCTATGCTTCTCCAGATGCGAGAAGCCTTTCCTCAGATAATACCCTATATCTGCTACATTCACTTCACTAGGTGCAGTCAGAGGTGGTAAATGTTTGAATGTATTGCCTCAGAAGCAACAGCAAAAATTCTTTTTAAATCTAAATGCATTCTGTTGCTTAAATAATGTGAGTAAACAGAGTCATTGGGCAATAATGATATGTAATAACTAATATGAAGAAAAGAAAGACTTTATTGATATGGCAATTTAGGCCTAGACTAGTGATACCTAAACTAGCAAGAAACACAGAAAATTCAGCTGGTTTTTCCCCTCTCACCTGCCCTGATAATGTTTTATTTAGGATTTGTTTTCTTAATTAATTGTATAGAAGTTACTTCATTTGCTACGAACTATGCAGTATTTGCAACTCTCTGGGAAGCCTTCAGACAATAAATGACTAGACTAAAAACAGAAACAGAATGCTGGAGAAGTGTCAGTTTGTATTCACCTTCAAAAAATCAAAAGCCTAGCTCAATTCTTGTTCCACGGGAAATGCTTCACCAATTGTTTACTAAATGAATGAGTAAATGAATAACCACACAAATGGGTGAACACAGAAATTTGAATGTGCAGTTGCAAAAGGGCAAAATAAAAAGCCAAAACTGAACTTGGAATCATGATAAAGACTGAATGATATTTGCAATTATTACTATTTAACAAAAGGATGTATTAGGTTGCTACTTTATATCCAAAGTATGTTAGGGCAGAGTGTTATCAGGAATGTTCCCGAAGAGTTTCAGTCAAATTCTGTCCATTGCTGTTCTCCTGGATGCATCCTGTGTTTGAATGTAGTAATGGTATAAAGCCACCTAGACTCCCTGCTTTTGAACATACAGTCCCCTCTGTGCCTAGCTCCTTTTCCTAAGCTACATTATTTCTTCTTACTTTGTGACCCTCAATCCATTCATTGTCTCTTGGTTGGCATTTTTCTTGCCTCCTCAAGTCCGTGACCACTGGTTCACAATACTCAGACAACCTCCCAAATCCCATAAGACTCAGGGCATATGCTTCTGTTAAAATATTTCAGGAAGATATTGTACATGGCATTCTGCACCTCTTGAATTGGCCCATGTTTTATTCATTTCTTTAACAAACTATTTAGCACTGTGCCTGATAGAAAAGGGCAATCAGTACACTTGGTGACTAAATCTAGACTGGGACATATAGATAACAGATATAAAACCATCCTAACAATATGAGTATACGTTAAATTATCTGGGATGGAAGAGAATAGACATTATGCTAGAAAGCAAGCATTAAAAATACATTAAGGACGGGTAGTAACACGTTTGATAAGGACAGACACATAAAAAGAAAAGTGTAGAAATTTTTCATAAGAGTTTGACTTTCAGGTATTTAGTAAATGCATGTATGCAATAATTACTTTTTCAGTTTAAAGCCTTTTGAGCTAGTCTCCCAAATGAGCTGCATATGTTAACCAGCCAAGGGTACCCCTGCTGCTTGAAAACACCTAGAGGTTAAATAAATCTTTTTGTTTTGTTGTGTTGTATTTTGTTGTGTTTGCAGAAAAGGTAACCCTTGCCATTTATTAACTTTTGAAATTAATTGAAGTTTTCTCTATGGTCTAGCATATAATTGGTTTTGTAAAAGTTTATGATCACTTATATAGGTTTTGCAGATAAAATGTTTGATATATATGTGTTATACCTTAACAATTACATCATTCATTTCTGTCTTTAATTATATTTTGTCCGTTCAGTCTACTAGAAAGTGAGTACATGATACTGAAATTCTACCATAAAAATTTTACTTATATATTTTCTCCTAGTATTTCCCTATTTTATAATTGTGATGCAGTGGTATTTAGCACATATAAGTTCAATGCTATCATATTTTATATAAATTACATGCATTAAATGTTCATCAATAGAAAATAACCTTCTTGTTTTATTAATTCTTTTGACCTGAAATTTTACTATCCCTTACACCTTGCTTTAATTTTGTTTACCTTTGTTTGACATATCTCTTACCATTGTCATTTTTTGTCTTTTTATTTTATTTTAGGTGCTTAAATCAGTATATATTTAGATTTTGACTGATTTCACTTATTACCATACATTTGGATTGGGTTGTTATCACTTCTATGACTTCTGTATCTTCTAATATCTTCTATATTTTTGTTCTGTTTCCATTTTAAGTGTCTCCTTGATATTTTGTTTTGTTTTGTTTTCTGGATTTTATTTATTTAATTTTTGCTTTCTGTATTAAAGGTAAATATATGATTAGTGGCTCAGCCTACTGGCAATTACTTTCCTGCATTATTTTTTTAAGATTTATTTATTTATTTGAGAGAGGGAGAGAGAGAGAGAGAGGGAGTGTGTACAACCTGGGGGAAGGGCAAGGGAGAGGGAGGGAATCTCAAGCAGACTTCCCACTCGATCCCATAATCTTGAGATCATGATCTGAGCCGAAATCAAGAGTTGGACGCTTAACGGACTGAGCCACCCAGAAGCCTCTGGCAATTACTTTTCTATGTATTCAAAACAGACTTAAAATCTCACACATCTAAACTCAGTGACAAAGCAAAACAAAAAGCAATGGACTGATTCTACCAATGTAATAGGGACTTTTAATCAAGAAGGATTATATCTTCTTGGAGTCTGCAAATTCAGCTGTTCAAGTGTACACTGGTCACATTGATGGTTTCACTCTCTTCCTTCCACATTATTCTTGTGGAATTCTTGTACCTTGTTTTGTCCAAGCAACCAGAGGCACACACAAATTTCAGCCAGAAGGACTATCTGACTGTGGCTAGAAGCATAGGGCTCTGGTTTATTGCATTCTTCAACTGTTATTCCTGCCGTTGCTCTTTGCCATCATGAGGTGTTGCTGATGAATACTAGAATGGTACTGTCTGCTAAGATCACTGCAATTTGTCCTATTTGCCTACGAGGTAGCAAAGATCTGCTTGTCTGCAGTGAAGGAAGCACTTTCTGAAGGATGCCAAACCTACAGTGATTCCATGATCTCAGCACAAATATTGTACCAGGGTCCCATTTGCATGGAAAAGGGTGAGCCCTTTAATACTGCAGATTTTCTCCAGCAAAAGCATTTTATTGTATGTTTGACTTCTGTTTCCAATACTTTTCTCCTAATTTGGGGGGGGGTTTCTTAGTATGTATAGTTGAGTTTCTGTTCTTTGTATAAGATCCTTTCTTTGTGTTCTATTTTAAAATAGACCTTATATTTTATAGCAGTTTTAAGATCACAGCAATATTGAACAGAAAATAAGAGATTTCTCATATATTCTCTGCCTCCACACATGCATAGCCGCTCTCATTATTAACATTCCCCCACCAGAGAAGTACGATTGTTAAAATTGATGAACCTATATTGATGCATCATAATCATCTAAAGTTCATAGTTTATATTAGAGTTAATTCTTGGGATAGTTCATCCTATGAGTTTTGACAAATGTATAATGATATGTTTCCATCATTATAGTTTCATACAGAACAGTTTCACTCACTAAAAATTGCCTGTGCTCCGTGTATCCATCTCTCCTTCCCCCCCCAACACCTAAAAAGACTATTGATCTTTTTCCTTGTCTCTATATGATTTTTCCTTTTCTAAAATGCCATATAGTCGGAAACATACAATATGTAGCTTTTTCAGATTTGCTTCCTTTATTTAGCAATATCCATTTAAGTTTCTTCCTTGTCTCTTCATGACTTTATTGCACTGAATATTTCCTTGTCTGGATGTACCACAGTTTATTTATACATTTACCTAATGAAGGACATCTTTTTGGCTGATTCCAATTTTGGCAATTATGAATACTCCTGCTATAACGTCTGTGTGTTGGTTTTTATGTGGACATAAGTTTCCAACTCCTTTGAGTAAATACCAAGGGGCATGAATGCTGGATTGTATGATAAAAGCATATTGAGTTTTGTAAGAAATTGGCAAACTATGCTCCAAAATGGCCGTACTATTTTTCATTTACACCCGCAGTGAATGAGAGTTCTTGTTCTACTTCCTCACCAGGACATGGTACTGTCAGTGTTCTGGATTTTTGCCATTCTAATGGATATGGAGTGCTATCTCATTGTTGTTTTAATTTGCATACCCCTGATGACATATGACATGGAGCATCTTTTCATATGCTTATTTGTCATCTATAAATCTTCTTTTGTGAGGTGTTGGTTAAGGTTTTGGCTTATCTTCTAATTGGGTTGTTTATTTTCTTATTGTTGATTTTTAGTTCTTTATACATTCGTTCATAGATACAGACTTATTTAGATTGCCTATTTCTTGTCCTGTGAGATTTGGTAGATTGTGCCTTTCAAGGAATCGGTCTAATTCACCTAGGTTATGAACTTTGTGAACATAGAGTTGTTCACAGTATCCCTTTATCATCCTCTTAATGTCCATGGGATCTGTAGTGATGTCCCCTCTGTCATTCCTGATATTAATAATATATATTCTTGCTCTTTTCTTCTTGGCCTCTCTAGAGGCTTATCAGTTTTATTCATCTTTTCAAAGAAACAGCCTTTTGTTTAGTTGGTTTTCTCTATCGATTTCCTGTTTTCAATTTCATTGATTTCTGCTGTAATTTTTATTATTCTTTTCTTCTCCTTACTTTGGATTTAATTTGCCTCCCCCTCCCCTTTTCTAGCTTCCTATGGTGGAATATCAGGTTACCGATTTAGACCTTTCTTTTTTTCAGATATATGCATTCAATACTATTAATTTTCCTCTAAGCACTGCTTTTGTAGGTCCCACAAATTTTGATAAGTTGTGTTTTCATTTTCACTTAGTTCAAAATATTTTTAAATTTTTCTTGAAATTTCTCTTTGATCCATGTGGTATTTGAAGTTTGGTTTTTAATCTCCAACTATTTGGGAATTTTCCAGCTATCTTTCTGTTATTTATTTCTGAGAGTATACATTGTATGATTTATGTTCTTCTAATACTGTTAAAGTTTATAAAGAATATAATCTATCTTGGTGAATATTTCATGTTAGCTTAGGAAGAATATGTATTCTGCTGTTGTTGGATAAAGTAGTCTATAGATATCCATTAGATCAAGTTGATTGATGGTATTGTTGAGTTCAACTGTATCCTTACTGATTTTCTGTCTACTGGTCTGTACATTTCTGGTAGAGGGATGCTGAAGTCTCCAACTGTAATAGCAGATTCATCTATTTCTTCTTACAGTTCTATCAGTTTTGCCTCACATATTTTGATGCTCTGTTGTTAGGCACATGCACACTAAGGATCATATGTCTTCTAGGATAATTGACCCCTTTATCATCATGTAATGCTGTTCTTCATCCTTGATATCATTTTTACTCTGAAGTCTGCTCTTTCCAAAATTAATATAGATACTACTCATTTCTTTTGATTACTATTAGCATGGTATGTCTTTCTTTATACATTTACTTTTAATCTATATGTCTTTATATTTAAAGTGGGTTTCTCATAGATATAGTTTGGTTCTTGTTTTTTGATCCACTCTGACAATCCTTGTCTTTTAATTTGTACATTTTAATCATTGACATACAAAGTGATTTTTATATATTTGGATTAATATTTATCATATTATTCTTCTCTATTTATTGCCCCAGTTCTTTGTTTTTCTACTTTTTGTGATTTTATTTAAGCATTTTATATGATTGCTTTTTCTCTCCTTCTTTAGCATGTAGTTATATTTCTTTTTTTACTCTTTTTAGCAGTTGACCTAGAGTTTGCAATACTCACAACAAATCCAAGTTCATTTCAAATAACACTATACCACTCACAGGTAATGTGAGTACTTTATAATAACAAAATAGTTCTAATTATTTCCCCTTGCCTTATGTATTTTTACTGCCATTAATTTCAATTGCACGTGAACATACATAAACATATATATATATACACAAATATATAACATACATAAGCATTCATAGTTAATAACAGTTTCGTGATTCTCATTTTTAACAAATTGTTATTTGTTAGATTAATAAGGAACAAGAAAATAAAAATTTTTATTTTATTTTTTATTGTTTATTTATTTATTTTTTAAAGATTTTATTTATTTGACAGAGAAAGAGACAGTGAGAGCAGGAACACAAGCAGGGGGGAGTGGGAGAGGGAGAAGCAGGCTTCCCGCCGAGCACGGAGCCCGATGCGGGTCTCAATCCCAGGACCCTGGGATCATGACCTGAGCCGAAGGCAGACGCTTAACGACTGAGCCACCCAGGCACCCTAAAAATTTTTATTTTAACTTCGCTTATTCCTCCTCTTATACTCTTCTTTTCTTTATGCAGATCCATATTTCTGACACTGTAGCCGCATAGAATGTACCTTCAGTTTCAAGGATCTCATCTGTCTTGTTCACTATTTATGTATCCAGC
This sequence comes from Neomonachus schauinslandi, assembly GCF_002201575.2. Lineage (NCBI taxonomy): Eukaryota > Metazoa > Chordata > Mammalia > Carnivora > Phocidae > Neomonachus > Neomonachus schauinslandi. The sequence continues at coordinate 132,898,584 of NC_058406.1, read as the reverse complement.
CCCTAGAATATTCCCTAAGTCTAGAAGGCACTTAATAAACATTTTTTGATCAAATGAAGAAGAAAATAAATGAATATTCTGTAGAATATTGCCTTTACCTTCATTGCAAATGTCACATTTGTATCACTGTCACAGAACCTAAGAGCAATATGGCTGCATATGTGTTCCTAGGTACTGATGCTGTTAGTGTCAAATAACATTTAATGAAATTGAAAAGAAAGATTATTAAATGTTCTCTTACCCTGAAACTACGTGGCAACTTTGCATTCTAAAATATACGATTGCTCACAGACTGTCCACAGTTAAGCAATCACAGGAAGAGTTTTAAGACATTATTAAACGTATGTTATAGTTCCCTTTAAAATGCCAATCTCTAACATCCACAAGGATTTTAACCTCCCCACAAACACATTAGAAGAACACAAATACCCGAGTTTCCATGAAAACCCAAAACCTTGAGAAATGGAGAAAGCAGAGTGCAGCATTTTCTATTATTCACATCTTAAGATTCTTAGACATATCTTCATTTGTTTAAAGCTATGAATAAAATGAACTTTATGTTACAAGCATAGAACTTCAGAATAACCTGGGGTATTTTTTTGTACTATTAAAACACAGTCATGGAGCCCTTTTAAAAAAATACACTATTTTTTTCTGCCTCAATTCTGATTATTATGCAAACCTTTAATTCAATTGGTGAGAGTGCAGGTAACAAAACCCCTGGTATTAAATTTCCATCAGGCTTGTCTTCTGTAAAAGGAAAAGTTGTGTTTCCACCTTCACACTGAGGGTGGCTGAGATGTAATGTTCTTAATACTTTGAGTTTCTTAGAGAAGAATATCTATATATACATAAGATAGTATTTCAGGAAAGTTTTGGAACATTGAAAAAACGGTAAAACAAAAACAAAAACAACAAACTAATAAGAACAATAAAGGCCCTCAGAATTACAAAAAAACCCACCTTCCTTCCTGAGAGCCTGTTTACATGCATCAGAGGTCAATAGGAAGAGCAAGTCAGTGGTATTTAATTATGGCACTTGTGCATAGAGGGTTCAGATGGAAATAGGAATGTTTAGTATTGAGGACTGAAACTAAAGACTACTAGCCAAAATATTTGTGCATGCTTAATGGCCCATTTTATGATGTTTAAATGCCATAGCTTTGCACGTTTGCCCATGTTTTGGCATGCAGGTCTGAGAAACTGTTTTGTCTGTGAAAAACTCATTTGAACAAAGATGGACTTAAAAAAAATCCATACTAGAAAATGTTGCAACCTGCTGAAATTAATTTGAGTAATTTGGAGAGATGTTTATTCATCACAGCAGTTTCAGAGATGTATATTATTATCAATTGGCCTGTTCCTATGGTGAACAGGAGTGAAGAGAAAGAGCTTTCTGACAGTAAAGTGCTTCACCACAGGGACTAGATTAACTCTTTATGAGCAATGGGTCTTACGTACAAGTAACCTCTTCTACGGTGCTAAGTGGTTTCCTAGAGACTAGATGAAGTTAGTTTATTAGACTGCAGCTATAATAACAAAAAATAATATAAGTTCCATTTGCTTCAATTGCTTTCTACAACATATTTTGTTTGTGTAATCACAAATTCATTTAAAACACACAAAAATGCTTGCACACAGAGAAGAAAAGGTACTACTTCCAGAGGCAAGTGAATGAAATAGTTTGCTGGAATCAATATATATATATATTTTTTTGGCCCATTGCTTATGTATTACCTGATTTTAACATGGACATCTTTTTCTTTTCTTTTTTTTTTTTTTTAAATCAGTGATGGTATGGTTCAGTTGGTAGCTCAACCCACTTTTTTGAAGCTACTTAAAGAAAAGTAGTCTTTAGCATATGAAAAAATTTAATATTTAAATATTTAAATTTAATATTCTTCATTTAGAATTGAAGTATTAAGACATAACAACATATATATATTCAGTTGATTAGAGTTCATTGTTTATGAGTGAAAGAATACAATATTTACAATTTATTTTGCTTTTATTAAATTCACTCTGAGGTTTCTGAAATTTATCTTGTTTATATTAAATTCGTGTTGATTTTTTTAATTTAGTGAACTTTATTTACCAAAACCCAGCCCCCTTCTTTATCAAGTTTTGATAATTATGAATCCATAACTTCCTGAAAGTGTTTCATAAGCTTCAAAAAATGAAGAGTTTATGTAAATTATCTATGGTCCTTTTAATTGGCCTCATCCTTTTAATTCTTAATGTGCTTATTACTCTCTCTCTATCATATATACATATGCACATATATATACATATAATACATAAGCATAAACATATACAAATGGATATATATTTGCAGAAAGAGAAAGATGGATAGAGATAAAGGATAAGACCCAGTCATATAGTAGTTTTGATGACATTTATGAGAATAAAATTCTAGTGGTTATTTTCCTCCATTGCTTTTAGAGTGGCCCAATGCCTATATCACAAAACAGATATAATCTGTATTCTTGAGACACAGGTGACATTTCACCAAATCATAAACTACTAAGGCCACCTTGTCATTGCAATCAGGCACACCTTTTTTGTGTTCTGCATTTCACTGTCATCTCATCTCTCCAGTTCAGTTCACTGGCTACTAGAGCGGAACAAATTTTTTGAAATTTGACGGAAAGAACTAAAGCAATAGCAATGGAAACTAGCACAGACTGCCACCCTATTGGGAGTTTGGTTTCAGATATAGACATAGAGACAGATATAGTTATAGATAGTTAGGTATAGATGATATAGGTATAGATCAGCCCAAAAATATTGGATGCCTACTACGCACTGGCTCTCTACTAGACGCTATGATAAACCACACTTTGGAAGACTGAATGGGAAAGACGGGGGGCACCTGGGTGGCTCAGTCGTTAAGCGTCTGCCTTCGGCTCAGGTCATGATCCCAGGGTCCTGGGATCGAGTCCCACATCGGGCTCCCTCCTTGGGGGGAAGCCTGCTTCTCCCTCTCCCGCTCCCCCTGCTTGTGTTCCCTCTTTCGCTGTCTCTCTCTCCCTGTCAAATAAATAAATAAAATCTTTAAAAAAAAGAAAGATGGGAAAAGTTATGTAATTTCCTGACACTATTTATTTGTCCCTTTCTTTGTATCTCCACTGTCACCTCCCCAAAAGAGTAAGACTTAATATGACTTCTCCCTAAGATCCTCATTTGTTTTTACATCTATGCTTGATGAGGTTTGAGGAGGACAGTGGGGGGGAAGATAATTATGTACTTGGGTTTTCAAGGTGTGCAATAAATAACATTTCTTTAGTGCAGGGCTAAAAATGGTCATGAGTAAAAGTTGGGGAAAGTTAACAGGGGATTTCATGAAATTTGATAACAATATCAAAAAGAAAGAAAGTGAGGACAAACTGTAGCTCAGATTAATTAAAATAATAAAAAGCTGCCCACAGATTATCAAGTGTTGACTGTGTAATCAAATTTTGATAAAATAAAGACACTGACAAAATAATCCTACCATTTCATTTAGATTTGAATAAAATATTTCTTTGTATGTTTTCTTATGTTAGTTGTTATATTTCTTTAGTGTAAAAACTCCCAGAATTTAAACTTGTCTTCATGTTGGGTTAACTTAAGAGAAACTCTATGTGAGCATGAATGTCTAGTAAAGGGCATGTGAGAATCCTTGTAATAATAGTACAGGAATCAAATAGGTATGTATGACTTTGCTATTAATACCACTTCTGAAATTATTTCCCATTAAACAATCAAATCAAATTTTTAGAATGATGATATGACAGCAGGGCATGAAGCAAATCTAAAGAACTGAAAATCATTTTCTTAGCATCTCAGAAATTCATCTCTACCTTTATCTGCTCCTTGTTAGTGTCAGTATAATCATTTACAAAGGGTCATAAATTGTCCTCAGGCTATAAGAAATGAAAGGGAGATGATAAATATGATAAATATTAAATACTAAAACTTGACATATTGTAAATGAACAGTGGCACCTTAAACCCAGAAGACCCTGCCATGATCACCTTGCTTTAAAGATCCCTTTAGCATGGTCTCTAGCATCACCTGTCCCCGTGAGGGTAAAGTTTTAGGCACTTAATGGGGCATACCCACCCAGAGGCCAGAACTCCCTTCTAGACTCCCTGAAATTATCTGCAGCTTCCAGTGGATAACTCATTTGCCAAGGCCACAAAGACAAGCAGTGGTCTGGACTCTAAATCTGGGTCTAATTTCACAATTTGTGTCCTTAAATACTTTCTGCACAGGGTTAACAATTTATGCAATCTTGTTATTTAGAAAATTCATGTCATGGGGCGCCTGGGTGGCTCAGTCGGTTAAGCGTCTGCCTTCGGCTCAGGTCATGATCCCAGGGTCCTGGCATCGAGTCCCGCATCAGGCTCCCTGCTCTGTGGGTAGCCTGCTTCTCCCTCTCCTCCCCACTTGTGCTCTCTATCTCACTATCTCTGTCTCTCTCAAATAAATAAAAAAAAAATCTAAAAAAAAAAAAAAGAAAATTCATGTCATAGATCTAGGAAACTAGAAACATGAGAATATCATTCTAAATTTCTTAGTTTTTCTGGTCTATCAATTCTTACATACTGTGTTCTACACATCTACCACCACCTTCACTCAGAAGCTGATTAGATTCTGTCAAAGTTTAACCAGTTATTTTTAGTGTTGTTCAATTCTGACCAATTTGATTTGATGACTAGAAGACCAGCTATATTTTCCTAAATGCAATGATTTTATTACCTGTTCCAGCAGGTATCAGGCATTATGCATCATGTCCTTAAGTCTGTATTGTCTAATATGGATTAAACTACACTAGATTCCTTTGATTAGTGTTTTCATACATGTCTTTTACTTTTTATTTTCATTTTTTTGTGTCCTTATATTTAAAATGTATCTGTTGCAACAAGCATTTATTTTTAACCATTATGCTGATACCTTAATTGGAACATTTAGTTCATTTATATTTAATATAAATAATTTTACATATAGTTGTAAATAAATATATAAAATTACATTATTTGTTTTCTACTTATCTCCCCTTCCCCCCCCAAATATTTGTATTAGCCTATTTTCCACTTATTTATTTATTTATTTGAGAGAGAGAGAGACAGAGTAGAGTGAGTGAGAACATGAGTTGGGGGGTAGGTAGCAGAGGGAGAAGGAGAAGCAGGCTCTCCACTGAGCAGGGAGCCTGATGTGGGGCTTGATCGTAGGGTCCTAGGATTGTGACCTGAGCAAAAGGCAGCCACTTAACCTACTGAGCCACCCAGGTGCTCCCCTATTTTCCACTTCTATTAACTTGTAAATTATCCTTTCTCTTACCTTTCTTCTACATTTCTTTGGAGATTACCAAATGTATCCTTACCATATTATAGTCTACTACTTTACAAGCAATGTTAATATTTAGACCATTTTAACTGCATGTCTTTTTTCTCTCCTTTATATTAGCATTCCATTTATTTTAACTCTACTTTTTATACCCTAAAGACATTATTGTTTTATTATTATTTAATATATTCAACATTCATTTAAATTGATCCACGTTTTATCATCTCCATTGCTCTTCATTCCTTTCAACATTTTCCTGTTTCTAAGATTGTTAGCACCTCATTCTTTTTTTTAAGATCTCATTTATTTGAGAAAGAGAGTGTGAGAGAAGGAGCAGTGGAAGGGGAGGTGCAGAGGGAGAGAGAGAAGCAGACTCTCCAATGAGCCGGGAGCCTGATGTGGGGCTCGATCCCAGGACCCCGAGTTCATGACCTGAGCTGAAGGCAGACACCCAATGGACTGAGCCCACCCAGGCACTCCTTCATTATTCTTTTTGATATAGTTCGCCTCTAAGTTTTGCCATCATGGACTTCTTTTTAATTTCTTCAATTTGGAGAGAAACTCTTGCTGAGCATATAATTCTAGGTTGTCAGTTATTTTCTTTCAGCAGTTAAAAACAACATGATCCTGTTTACTATTTTACATTATTAGTCTTCAGAGGAGAGCTACTTGTCTTACTGCTGCTGCTTTAAAAGTGATGCAATTTTATCCCTCTATCTGCTATTTATTTATTTATTTTTATTATGTTATGTTAATCACCACACATTACATCATTAGTTTTTGATGTAGTTTTCCATGATTCATTGTTTGCATATAACACCCAGTGCTCCAGGCCGAACGTGCCCTCTTTAATACCCATCACCAGGCTAACCCATTCCCCCCATGCCCCTCCCCTCTAGAACTCTCAGTTTGTTTCTCAGAGTCCATAGTCTCTCATGGTTTGTCTCCCCCTCTGATTTCCCCCCCTTCATTCTTCCCCTCCTGCTATCTTCTTCTTCTTCTTCTTTTTATTTTTTTAACATATATTGTATTATTTGTTTTAGAGGTACAGGTCTGTGATTCAACAGTCTTACACAATTCACAGCACTCACCATAGCACATACCCTCCCCAATGTCTATCACCCAACCACTCCATCCCTCCCACCCCCCACCACTCCAGCAACCCTCAGTTTGTTTCCTGAGATTAAGAATTCCTCATATCAGTGAGATCATCTGATACGTGTCTTTCTCTGATTGACTTATTTCGCTCAGCATAATACCCTCCAGTTCCATCCACGTCATTGCAAATGGCAAGATTTCATTCCTTTTGATGGCTGCATAATATTCCATTGTGTGTGTGTGTGTGTGTGTATATATATATATATATATATACACACCACACCTTCTTTATCCATTCATCTGTCGATGGACATCTTGGCTCTTTCCATAGTTTAGCTATTGTGGACATTGCTGCTATAAACATTGGGTGCATGTAACCCTTTGGATCCCTACATTTGTAACAGGAGAAGAGAAATAATAAAGATCAGAGCAGAAATCAATGAAATAGAAACCAAAAGAACAGTAGAACAGATTAACGAAACTAGGAGCTGGTTCTTTGAAAGAATTAACAAGATTGATAAACCCCTGGCCAGACTTATCAAAAAGAAAAGAGAAATGACCCAAATCAACAAAATCATGAATGAAAGAGGAGAGATCACAACCAACACCAAAGAAATACAAACAATTATAAGAACATATTATGAGCAACTCTATGCCAGCAAATTAGATAATCTGGAAGAAATGGATGCATTCCTAGAGATGTATCAACTACCAAAACTGAACCAGGAAGAAATAGAAAACCTGAACAGACCTATAATCACTAAGGAAATTGAAGCAGTTATCAAAAATCTCCCAATAAACAAGAGCCCAGGGCCAGATGGCTTCCCAGGGGAATTCTACCAAACATTTAAAAAAGAATTAATACCTATTCTTCTGAAACTGTTCCAAAAAATAGAAATGGAAAGAAAACTTCCAAACTCATTTTATGAGGCTCTATCTGCTTTTTAAATGTATTCTTTGGTTTTGTTTTTAGGTTCACACAGATTTTTGAATATATGGCTGCATATTTTTCATTGTTTTGCAAATTATCCACTAGTATATATTCAAATATAGTTTCTGCTTTAGTTTCTCTTTCTTTGTCTTCTAAGGCTCCAAAGACACATATTATTTCTTATACTTTCATGTATTTTCTTTTCTTTGTGCTCTCTGAGCATTGACCTGGATACTTTCATTCCACTTATCTTTCAGTTCACTAATTTTCTCTTCTGCTATGTCCAATCTTCTGCCAACTCTTTCATAATTTTATAATTTAATTTTTAAATTTATAGATGCCCCATTCATTTTTTTATAAGTTTTAATTTTTGGTGAAATTTTTAATCTATTTTTGAACATATTTATTATAGCTATTTTAAATTAAATGACTGCTAATTCTAACTCTGTTTATATGATGTGATCTTCCTCCAGAGAGGATTTATTCTTTCCTCTGATGGGCTGATAAAGTTAGGTGGAAATTACCTTAATTCAGTGATTAATCATCTGATTAAAAGTTGGATTAGACTTTTTATAAGGTTTCACTCATCTCTGGTTTACTCTGGCTCTTAGAACACAACACTTCAGGGATCCCAAATGAGATGGTGTTTTGCTTACTAAGGATCTTCCCTTTTAGCAGCTCCTGAACTAATTATTTTTTTCTCTTTTCTTGAGATTGTACAAAGTTTTACCCTGCTCTTCAGAGGATTTTTACTTCAAATTTTAACCTCTTTTTATGTTGCAGTTTAAGAATTTGTCTAATGCTAAGAAGCAAAATTGTTGAATATAGAGTTCACTTCTTTGAACTTCATTTTTCAATCAACATGTTTTGGCTGCTTTAATGGCCTTGGCTCTATTTTCTTCTATACCAGCCCTATATAGTTGCCAAGTTTTCTGCTTTTGTTAAAACCTTCTATGACTCTTAGTTGTAGGCTTTTGTTTCACTTCTTGGGATCTAGAGTAATGCCAATAATTAGCAATTATGCCAGGAGAAAATTGGCTTCTGATCCATAGGTTCTCCTCTTTCTACATTTTTATTTTCCAAGATCTTAGCCCATCAAGTTCTGATTGACTTGGCAGCTCACCAATAGCCTCAAAACTAATTAAAAAATAATGTACCTGTATTGTCTAAGTAGTTTTAACTCTATCATTATTCTGTTACAAGATAAATACATCTTAGCCCCAAATCAAGTCTCCAGAAAAAATGTAGTTTATGAAAGAGAAATGTTAATTTCTATTGTGGTAATAGAAATTCATAAAACTAACAACAAACTGAATAAAGACCTCCTGGTTTAGGTGAACAACTTATCTGGTTTTATAATCATCTCTTTTCCAACCTCCAATTTAGAAGATTCTAATACTGAACAAACATAAAACTATTCTGTCTTTTCTAACTATATTCCATCTTCAGTCCATGAAATTAATACTTGAATGTTTTATTATTTTAAAAAAATCATGGAAAATTGCTATCTCTTCTGTAAAGTGTCCTAATCTAAGGTAAATGTATTATGCCGCGAACAGTCATTATACACTTGGGCCTACATTTTATTGATTGTTTGATTGACTGGTTGATTTAAGATTTATTTACTTATTTGAGAGGAGGGGAGGGACAGAGAGAGAGAGAGAGATAGAGTCTCAAGCAGACTCTACACTGAGCATGGAGCCAGATGTGGGGCTCAATCTCATGACCCTGAAATCATGACCTGAGCTGAAACTAAGAGTCAGACGCCCAACTGACTGAACAACCCAAGTGCCCCTGTGCCTCCATTTTAAAGTCCTTCCTCTCTTATACTTCTTCTGAAGTCTTTTCATTGGCTGGTATCATAAATAAGATATTTTAGAACCAGTTCATTAATTACTTTACAGGTCCCTCTATATTTTGGTATTGGAATTATGCAAAGAAAACATATTTGCTTTTTAAATTTTGGTTTTATTCAAACTTAAATTGACAGAGTGGAATACAAAGATACCCTAAATGGGACACAATCACATGTATGAGTAATTGTAGCACAGAGAAGACAGAAATACACATCAAAGTTGGGCAACAGTGGTCATTCTGTTGACTTCAGAATGATTAAATTTAAGTAACACTCTAAAACATTATACAAAATCTAGTCCACTATTATTTTTTTACAAGGAGGTACCTACTTAAATAGACATTAAATAGTTTTTACTAGCATTCAGATTATTAGTTTAAAAATTTCCAATTTTCAGGTGAGTTCTTATGTTAATGATTACCTATGTAAGCTTAATTTTCACAGATTATGGTAATAATAAGCTTCTGATGAAATATTCATTAAAGAGTTTCTTATGTATACATATTTAGTACTAAGTTCTATCTATATTAAACATCACCCTTTGATTGTTAACAGTCTATGAAAATTCTTTGTTCTAATTATTTTCTTCTTATATATGGAAAACAAAGTAATTTTTTTTTTAAGGGTAAAGTGTGTATTTTATTTATTTGTACTTAAACCTATAAACCAATCAGCCAAACTGGTACTATTATCATGACACATTAAAATACAAAACATCTTTCTACAAATACTAGAATAATGAACAAATTAAGGAAAACAAAGTAATTTAAATAAAATTAAAAGAGAAATCATATAAGGAACAAGGAATACATTCCTATTTCAAGAGTATCCACAGAATTGGTCTGGGTATTTATAGATATACATATTTCTTATTAAATGTAGGACTAGTTCTCTGCCACAATGATAAACATCTCAAAGAATTGTGGTTTTTATGTATTCATAAACAAAAATAAAAAGAAAACAGCTCAATTCTTTGATGATGGCATGTGATGACATATTGTGACAAAAAGCAATGTATGGGGCTTAAGATTTCCCAAGGAGACTATACTCAGAAAGCACTAAGTGATATAATAAAGGATAAGCACATCCTTTATGTGCCAGCAGACATAGGTAATTTGTAAATTCACATCTTGAATAGTTTCTAAAGGTGAGCAAAAAATATTTCTATTTTCAGATGGAGCATTCTTTTATGTCTGCCATGTTGTTTTTGTGCACATGTTGATTGCCATTGAGAAGTAAGTGAGAAATAACATTGAAGTAGATTGAACACATTGTGAAGACACATTATTTTCCACTGAACATATGTTTAACTTGTGTGAATTCCAATTTCTTTATTCAGAAGTTGGATTAACTGTGTAAAGCCATGTCTCGAATACTGCCCTAACTGTCTGCATTTTATTAATATGTGATTAAGTAAACGTTTACTGAGCTAGGGCTCAGACTGGGAGATTCTTAGTGAAATAATAAGGACACCAAATGTGGTTTATGTAACAGAACTAAACTAAACACATTTAGTTTTCCAGAGGTTAACATACAGGATTTTGAAGAAGAAAGTCACATAATAGTATAAGGCCTACTTCCTGGTTTTGTTGTAGATTGAAATTGCCCAAGATAGATTCAGTATTCAAAGAATTTCCTGCAACATGAACATGACTGGAAAAATAATTTTCAACATTAAATTTGGTGAACTGCTGAACTTTGTTAATATTTTTTGCAGTGTTGAATTTAATTTTAATAAATTGCATGGCTCTGGCAGTGGAGTGAAGTCTAAAGATTGAAAGCCTGAATAGGTCAAAGGAAAAGTTGGCTTGCCAATGCAAGCCTGTTAAAACACTAACTAGAAAATTAGGCAGGAAAAACAGTTTAAAAAAATATTGTGAGTATCTTTGATCATCAGCTGGTTGAAAAGAAGTAATATGACAAACAGGAAATTACAAAGAATAACTATTTTGACTGTAGTGGAAATAGCGACTTAGGTAGCCACATTTCAAACTAAATGCGGAATATTTTCCTGGAATTTAAAGAAAAAGTATCCAGATGTCTAAACATTCTACTCAATGCAGCTTTTATTTGGAGTTTGGCAAGTCTTCAGAAAACTAGTAGTCAAGTTTAGTTGGAAAACTTTTTCCACCCTATTTACATAATTTCATACGTATTTTATGCTTCTGCGTTACATTTTTTTAAGCAGTGGCCATATTTAATTTTAGGCTTTCTGCAAATGTTATATTTGTTTGCATGGATTATTTTATTGCTCCCCATCAAATGCTTTGTGGATAAATTTAATATTTAAACCTGTGAACAACTACTGCAAATAGTAGTGAAGACAAACTTACATGATGATATCATTAAATCCTCTACTGAGTGTCTCGGTATAATGATCCCACACTGCTCTCAAATCGGAAAAGAAAAAAAAAAATCCCACCCAAGGAAGGGATGGAAGTAGTCTTTTATTTACAGATTTTACACAAATTAGTTTATTTTTTAGTATCTAAAAATACCACATAAAAAATTTACTTTATGGATAATTATAGCTTATTAGACATTTTGGTTTAGTATAACTACATGATAAAATTTCCCTTATAAAGTTTTATTATGAAAATATAAAAATACAAAAAAAACTAGCAGGTGCTCTAAATGATTGTAAAAACAGCAACAAAAATAACAAATAAGTCATTTATTTGTATTATCTGATTAAAATTTAATTGCTGGTTACCCTTTGTGTTAGATCCTAGAATCATGCCAATTTTTTTTTAAAGATTTTTGTTTATTTATCAGAGAAAGAGAGAGAGAGAGAGCACACAAGCAGGGGAAGCAGCAGGCAGAGGGAGAAGCAGGTTCCCTGCTAAGCAAGGAGCCTGATGCGGGACTCGATCCCAGGACCCTGGGATCATGACCTGAGCCGAAGGCAGACGCTTAACCAACTGGGCCACCAGGCATCCCAAATAATGCCAATTTTTAATATGAAAAGCCATATGGAGTTTTAATGCTGTGCCTAAGGTCACAAAGCCAGTAAAATTACAGCCAGTCTTCAAATCCATTTAGTTTGATTTTAGAGACTACATTTAACCACTCTACTAAATAAATAAATAAATAAAATAGGAAAGAATGAACAAAACAAACAAAACAAAAAGGATCAGCAGACAATTAAGCCAAATTGGTTGGGAATATGGCAACAATTGAGAGAACCACATTCATATATTTAGGGATACATGCAAGAAACACTTCTTGGGTAATGCTAGAAAGCAACAGAAGAGAAACAGAAAAGAAACTTTTTATTAAGTTCCTGATCTCAGGGAGATGAGTCTAGGTGAAAAGTAGTCGTAAGCAACAGAAACTGGTGGCTTCTTTAATCAGAAAAGAAAAATGCTGAAAGTGTATCATGGAGCTCACAGATGCCTTGGGAGTTCTGGAGTACTGAGGTAGAAAATGGTCAGGAAAAAAAAGCGGGTGCAGATATAATCACAGCAGAGCTATTCCTCTGAAGACTCCCAGGTATCACTACTAGACTCGTGAAGCTGCAGTCTACGCCATCATTTAAAAGGGCATTGGATGCTACATGCATGCTCTGGCACCTGCTAGAACACTGTTGCCAGTGTCCTTGCTAGAGAAGAATCTCCACGGCATCTGTTTCTTTGCATCACTGCTCTCATGCTGATGCCTTGGATAGCTGATCCTTCCTATCCTGTCCACATGAAGTATTTGTAAGGAAGCCAGGTTGCAAGCGAAGTTAACCCAAGGTCCACAAGCAAGCAGTCAGGATGGAAAGATCCAGGGAATTCAAGGGAGAGAAATTACAGTCACAGCTATGACTCAGAGCCCCTAAATTTCAGGAAGGGCCTATTTCCTTTTTAAAAGGCTCACACCGGATTTATTCAGGTCCAACCAGGCTAATCTCCCTTTTGCTTAATTCAAAATCAACTAATTTGGAACTGTAATTGCATCAGCAAAATTCCCTTACAGCAACATTTGATGTTTGATGGAATAACTTTGAGAATGTGTGTGTATGTTATAACTAGCTGCTTTCTCCCTACATTTTTCAATTTTCACTGAGGAAACCCCCCCTATAATTTACCCTAACTGGAAACCTAGCAGAAAGGGAAGTCTTGGGAATGCAGTTTGGCCTACCCATGTTGACACTTCACTAATCCATTAGACTCCACCTATTGTCTCCCAGATATGTGTACACATATCCTTAAACCATACTTAGTCTTCAAATAAAGGTAGTAACAAAGTATTAGTTTCACTAACCATAAAGCAACTGTCCTACATACACCAAAAACACACTAAACTTACCTGCAGAAGAAATACAAAATCTTTGAACAAAAATATTCTATCATTTGAATACTTAAAAATAAACATTATTTTATTAACACATCTTAGATGATAAGGAAAAGAGAAAAGAAAAATAAAACAGTTGGCTAATATATATGTAGACCAAATCAAAATAAAAAACCATAATTACAACTACTTTATCAGTTCTTGTTTCTGCAACTGGTCATGTGATCATAGCTGGTTTTAATAACTGCTTTTTCCTTTACCCTCTCTGTATTCCCTTTGGCCTCAGTAAATACTCCAGCTGATCATGTTTTTTTTGCTTAATGGGGTGATCCACATCTTCATTTTTGAAGGGTACAGGCCATAGTCTTGCTTGAATTGTTTTCCATTTACTTTAGTCACAACACAGGAGATCACCTGTATTCCAGATGTACTCCTATTTACTCCCCTTGTTTAATAGCAACTCAATTTCCCCTTCATAGTCAGGATCAATCACTCCAGGGAGTACAGTAACTCCTTTCTTTGCCTGTTGATTCAGAGACATTAAAAGACCAAAGTGTCCAGGTGGCAGCCCAAATTTTCATTTTAATAGAATCATTGTGTCTCCTGGTAGAAGTATTTCTCCCATTAGAACTAAGACCTTTAGACCAGCAGAGCCTAAACTCATGGGCACAGGAAGAAATGTTTTGCAGTGGGTCATTAGAAGTAAGAGTAAGAAAAGCCATTCCTATTTCCACTCCTTTGTTTCTGACTATGGGAGAAATGGGACCATATATTAAACACAGATTTAGAGCATATACTACATCCTTGTGCTGTAAGGTATTGTCACATATCTGAGATTTTAAAGAGCTATTCCACCTTTCTATTAAACCAGCTGCTCAGATTTATGGAGAACATGGTAAGATAAGTGAATTCCATGAGCATGGGCCCATGGCCATACTCCATTTGTTGTGAAATGAATTCCTTGATCATAACAATACTTCTTAGAGTACCACAATGGTGGATATGGCATCCTGTTAGTCCATGGATGGTCGTTTCGGCAGAATCATTGAAGGCAAGAAACAAAACTCTATATGGAGAGTAAATGTCAATTCCTGAAAGAGCGCAGTGTTGCCTTTTCCATGGTGGGAGTGGTCCAATGGAATTAACCTGACCCCAAGTGGCTGGCTGATTATCCTGGGGAATGTTACCCAGTGTTGGCCCCTGATGCTGACAGATTGGGGACACAGCTGTGACTATATTCAGGTCAGCCTTGGTGTGTGAAAGACCGTGTTGCTGAGCCTATGCCCAACCTCTCTCTATTCCTGCCACTATGGCCACTTTGTTCATGAACCCAGTGAGCAATGACAGGAGAAACTTGAGAAAGAAGCTGGCTGGCATCCACAGACTGAGTCATCCCATCCGGATCCTTGATTATGTAAATTCTTTAATTTTTTAGGCTGCCTTTTGGTGAGCATTTACATGGGACACAAATATCCTAATATGCTATGCTCATTCAGAGAGGTCTAGCCTCATACTCTTTCCCAGACTTCCTTGCCATCCGTTTTCCATTACTGTTCTAAGTCCCTAAACATCTGGTCAAACCACTGGCCATGGTCTATGAATTGAAATAGATTTGTACCACTATCCATCTCTTTTCCCAGGTAAAATTAGTAACTAATGGGCTGCTTGAACTTCTGCCCACTTTGGTGATTTCCCTTTACCACTGTTATTCAGAGTTGTCTCAGAGTGGGAATGAAGTACTGCAGTGATTGACTCTCAGGTGGTACCTGCACCATCAGTTAAACAGACTTGAGATTTTATTTCCTCAGTAAATTGGTCATAGGGAACTTCTCATGGAGTCATAAGTATTGACTGAGTGAGAGAAAAGGCAATATATCAGGAGTAGGGGCCACAGAAGGCTACTTCCTCATGCAACTTACTTGTGCATTTAGGATTTGTTTGAGTCTGATCTCATATATAACACTTATATTTGATGAAAGAGTGCTGCTGTGTCCCAGTCTTATAACTTGATGCATTAGACAACATCTAGTTCATGACAGGCAGTTCAGGTTACAGGGTGTCTTATGGTCTATGGTCAAGCAATCAGTTTCTACAAAGGCCCAGTCACAAAGCCATAGATATTTCTAAAGGGAGAGAACTTGTTACAGAAAATCTATAGTTTTGCTCTAATATTCTAAGGGTATGTACTTTCACTTGACTATACAGTTCTGCCATGGGTTCCAAAAAGCATCCCTATAAGCAGGATGCTTGGAATTCTCCTTCACTCTGTAATTAAGCATCATTTACACATGGTATTTTCCACATGACTGCAGTTGAGACAATATTTCTTTTAAAAAAAATATTTTTTTTTTATTTTAGAGTGAGAGATAGAGACAGTGATTGCAGGGAGAGGCAGAGGGAGAGGGAGAGAGAGAGAAAGAATCCCAAGCAGACTCCTTGCTGAGTGTGGAGCCCGATGCAGGTCTCCATCTCAAGACCCATGAGATCATGGTCTGCGCTGAAATCATGAGTCGGATGCTTAACAGACCAAGCCACCCAGGGGCCCCAGGGGGCAACATTTCTAAGCTATCTGTGACTACCTGACAGCCATCCTCTCTCTGCCACTTTCCAGTAATGTTTTCCTCAAGTCCTTTTGAACCCTTAGTGATAGTGTTCTAAAATTCTAGATTTTTACTAACAGTCTGGTTAAGGCAATTTAGGCTTTCTCTATTATGCCCTTCAAAATTCTGCCAGCCTCGACTTCAAGTTTCTGGTCCAGCATGTAAGTATCTTAGAAGTCATCACACTGTTGTCACAACCAGTCAAAAATCAAACAAAATGAAAAAGCAATAAGCCTTCTAAGATCCCTCAGAGGCATGTGGTCACATAGCAAACTGTAGCCCCCAAAGTTGGAGAGACAGACAGGCAGATACAGAGGATCACAACTTACTGGAGCAGAAATTCTACAGAAATGAGTGTCAGGGCAGGAAAACCTCAAGGGTATTGGCCAATTGCTGGAGCCTCAGTGTAGACAACTCTGAGAATTAAAAACTCCAGGGGACCCAATCATGCTGAGTTTTATATCCAGGAGTCCTAGTCCTCACAGGGATTATCAGACAAAAATTCCCCTCTTGCCTCTGGCAGGGGCAGGGGAAAAGGAACGATTTTGAAAGACTTCAGAACATTCTGTCCTTCTAAACAAGGCCTAACTTTAGAAGGAACTAAAAAAAAAAAAAAGAAAAGAAAAAAAAAAGAAAGAAAGAAAAAGAGAAAAAGAAGGAACTAGTTAACCAGATCTTAAACTACTGGTGTCTTATCAGAGCTTAATCTACCTGAGAGGGAGGGAAATGCTTAACTTCAGTCCCCTCTAGTCACCCTGTCTCACCTAAGCAGGTCGGAGGAGGGGGGGAAATGCACTAGTGAAGGGTACAGTCCAGGGGTCCAGGCTCACCCAAAGATAGACTAAATCATAGAACTATAGAATACTTGCCCTCCCCCCATACCTTATTAGGATCAGGGGAAGCTGAACATGGGTTCCTATTATTCTGAATGACATAAGAGCACCTTTGAATATAAATTTAAAAAATCATTATAAAGTTAAAATGTTATATATAATATAAGGGTACATGTTACAAATTATAGCTGTGCAAAAATGTTTTCATTGACTGATGGAAGAAAAAACAGATGCTTCAAACTCTTCAAGACAGCACCTTGTGGCTTGAATTGTATTCCATATTTTTATTTCTATTCAACAAAGGAAGTAAGTATTTATCCTTTTCAAGATATAGAATGAGTACAGGACCCAGCTGAGTAATTTTAAGCTAAGTATTATATTGCTTTAATATCAATAGGATAAGAATAGTTTCTTAGGGGAAGTTACAGTTTTATGGCAAAAACATTAAAAATCAAAACCATGCTCTCTGAGAAGCTCTGAGACTTGTTTCCTTATATAGTGTCATCTCTGAAGAATCTTTGTCTTTTTCCCTATTATTTTCTCCTTTAGTTGTTTGCTAGCAGTTATTTGGCTCTTCCTCATTTCAACCTTCTTTATAGTTCATATTGTAATATTACATATAATACCCAAGAGAAACTAAAGGAAAAGCAGTTGCTCTCAGTTACAGAAGTGGCTTTTGTAGTTAAATCAGGATATATTGCATCTCTTGGCTATCATATCTTTAAAATGGGAACACTCAACTTGGAAAATATGTAGAGATTTAAATAACACCAAATAATCCACACATAATCAACAGAAAACACTTTTTAAATTGTCAGATTCTCCTTTATAAAACTATGTCTGCCATTTTTTCAAGCTGGTCTGATGCTGCATAGGTTTTCTGCAAGTTTTTGTTCTTTCTATTCCTTCATAGTGAGCCAAATGCAGTTGGAGTCATGGTTTTGTTGAGGTATTATGACTTTGTTAACTTTTTTTTTTTTTAAGAGAAAGAAGCAGTGAGCCGGGGGGAAGGGACAGAGGGAGAGGGAGAGAAAGAATCTTAAGCAGGTGCCATGCTCAGCACAGAGCCTGATGCAAGGCTCGATCTCATGACTCTGAGACCATGACCTGAGGCAAAATCATAGTCGAATGCTTAACCAACTGAGCCACCCAGGTGCCCCAAATTAACATTTGTTAAGGGAACACAGGGTGCTCTGGGTGGGGAGCCACTATCCAACGGTTCAACAGTGGACCACAAGAGGAATTAAAATAGAGAAGTTTATTACTCAGAAGTCCTGGAAGAGGTACTTGCTCTGTTCACAGGACCACAAGGGGAGGTCGAGGCAGGGAGCAGGCAGAAAGAGAGGCAGGAGCTGGGGCACATGCTTTATTACGGTCTGTGGGTGGAGTGTTTTAAAGTTCCTGGTCTATGGCCAGATTGGTCAATTCAAAACAAAAAAGAGCAGGGTTTGGTCATCTGCAAGGGGGTTTTATCTAAAGGGCAGCATAAGGAGAAGGCCCTGGGAGGCAGGGGAGACTGTTGGGGAAGTCCTATCAGTAACTCACATTTTCTTGTGGCTCCAAGGGCTGTTTTCTAGGCCAAGCACTTGCACAAGGAGGCCAAGCACCTGCAAAAGGAGACCAGTATTGGTTTAAGACCCCCACAGGCTGCTTGGCCAAACAAAATGGATGTTGAGTTGGCAATACCATGGGCTAGCTTAGCTAAAATCTTGATATGAGTTATTTCCACATTCAATCCCAAGAAAGTTTGATGAGTCTCACTGAAATCTCTCAAGACTTTATTTGGAGATATAGTTCTCCATTGTAAATCTCCAGATACATTGTACACACTGGGGTTGGATGCTCACATCATCATGCCTACCACCACCACCACCACCACTGCCATCCACTGTGGACAACGTTTGTGCCATCAAATCAATGCTTAATTCTTTGTGGATCCTCTTGAGTGGTTATTGCTACATGTTATCTTTGACTATGCTTAATTTTTTGTGAGTATCATAACATACTTTAGCTTAAGTGTAAGTAGAATCACCTTTTCTCTAATCTTTACTCATGGACTGTTTGCATTTTATATCTTGTAAGTGAAGAAGAGTTCTAAAAAAAGAAAAAATTAAATAATAGCTAACCTTTCTTGAGGGTGCTGAAAGACATGAATGCAATATTTCATTTTTATTTTTTTATTTTTTTTTATTTTTTTTTTTAAAGATTTTATTTATTTATTTGAGAGAGAGAGAGAATGAGAGAGAGCACATGAGAGGGGGGAGGGTCAGAGGGAGAAGCAGACTCCCCACTGAGCAGGGAGCCCGATGCGGGACTCGATCCCGGGACTCCAGGATCATGACCTGAGCCGAAGGCAGTCGCTTAACCAACTGAGCCACCCAGGCGCCCTCATTTTTATTTTTAATATAAACCTGAGATGGTATTGCTGTCATGCCTGGTATAGAGCTTCAGAAACTAAGGCTTCAAGAAACCATGAAACTTGCCCAAGATAGCCTAGCAAGCAATCTACCAACGCTGATTGAAGCCCAAGACCTCTAACAATGGTTAATCTTCACCACAGTAGTGCATCATTCCTGTTCTGGATCACTTTTATTTAGAATCAGGTGGGATTTGGCAGAGGGTAGGTGAGGAGAGCAGAGATAGTAAACAGAATTCCCTTTGCCTTCAGGAGTCTCATTGTGATGGGTACTTATTGCAGAGTGATCTGTAGTAGCCCATGAAGATAATCTATTTTCTTAATGCAAAATAAACATAAAGAGCATAGATATTTGATCTTCCCAAGGGATACTGTTGAGATCTTTGCCAATTTTCCATATTATAAATGATATAAAAGTATATTATTCATTTTATAAGATTAAATAGAGAATAATGGGAACATGTTATGGAACTGCTTCATACATTTAATGACAATTATGTCTTTAAGGTGATGAATGGAGAACAACAAAGCCATGTTCGTATGTGAAGGTTGGACGGTTCTTAGGTTCTCTGTATTAGTGAAGAGATTTAGCCCCGCCTAAGGAGAACTTGATTAAAATTTATGCTTTTCCTATACCCTGAAAGAATTGAAATCAGTAATGTCAAACTACAAATGCCAAGAGTTTTTTGACTCTTTGTCAGAGACCAGTTAAAGACCAGGAGAAAAACTAAAATCTGAGGCCACGACTGCTCAGTCTTAGTGAATCAAAAGAGTTCCTGTGACTGAATAGTATAGGAAATGGGCAGTATAGAATATTGAGCATATTGAGTAGTATAGCAAGTGCACCAGGGACTATAAATTGCTGAAAATCTTGGCTATTCCATCAACCCCTTAGAGCAAACTACTGAAGTTCTTCATTATTATGAGCAGATTATTCAGTATAGATATTAAAGAAAAACAAATTTTAACCTGAAGATAGTTATATTTAAGTTTACTTAATTGATTTGGATAACTTTCACACATTTGTGCAAGAGTATCATAGGTTTTATAGCCAATGTTTTTATTTCAGTTGTCTCTTAATATTTGTTAACTTTACACTTTAAACAAAAAATTCACCAGCCCTTTCAGGGGGAAATACATTTGAAGGAAACAATATATTGTTAATGTTTCTCAATCTTTTTAAATCCATGCTTACTTTTGATAAACAGATACTTATCATATCCATCTTTATATTAATTTAAAACCTTGTAATAAATTATATCATGTGATTACTAAAAAGAAAAAGTAAAACAATAATTATTTTGTGACATGCTTTTTCAGATTATCTGAACTTCTGGAAATATGTACATGATCTTTTATGGGACCTTCTCCTTATTTCATGCCTGGTACACTTCTCCATTTGAACATTTTAAACAAGTTATAATCTAAATTAAACATTAAAAATCAATCAATCCCACTCTAGAAAGAAGTTGAGAGCAGAAAGAGAAGAGAAACATGTCACTGGCAGAATGAGGA
Organism: Neomonachus schauinslandi; assembly: GCF_002201575.2. Taxonomy (NCBI): domain Eukaryota; kingdom Metazoa; phylum Chordata; class Mammalia; order Carnivora; family Phocidae; genus Neomonachus; species Neomonachus schauinslandi. The sequence goes on along the minus strand of NC_058406.1, from coordinate 132,877,727 downwards.
AATTTAGAAGTCAGATGTGGAAGAGATAACTGCATTTGAGAAAGAAGACAAGTAAGAAGAAGCATGAGAACATGAGGTTAGGGTGAGGAGGAAGGATGTTAACAATGAGGTAGGACATGGGAAAGGAAATAATGGAAAATGGGGAATGTACACACTCAAAATAACCTGTAAATTGGTGTCCGAAAAGTTGCCTTGAATCGGAGTGTAGAGTAAGGCAAAATATTATATGTACATGCATTAAAGTTTGACTAGACAATGCGACAGGCATATGTATTGGTTTGAATGGTGTCATACCCAAATTCATGTCCATTTGGAACCTCGGGATATGATCTTTTATGGAAATAGTGTATTTGCAGATGTAATCAAATTAATATGAGGTCATATTGAATTAGGGTGGGCCCTAAACTCAACATAATTGATGTCTTTATAAGAAGAGGGAAATTTGGATAGTGAGACCCAGGCATAGAGAGGAGAATGCTACTTGAAAGCACAGATGCACACTCAGGGAAGAACACCATGTGAACAGGAGGCAGAAATTGGAGAGAGGCAGCTTCAGGCCAACAAATGCCAAGGATTTACAGCAATCACCACAACCTAGGGAAAGGAAGAAAGGAGTCTTTCCTAGAGCCTTCAAAGACAAAGCATGACTCAGCCAACACCTTCATTTTGGACTTCTAGCCTCCAGGACTGTGAGAGAATAAATTGCTGTTGCTTTAAGTTGCCAAGTTTATGATAATTTGTTCCAGTAGCCCTAGGAAATTAGTACAGCACATGCGAAGATACAGGAAAAAAAAAAAAAAAAAAGAACTTATCACCTAAAGATGACACAACCCTGAAGATTAAAGGCAGAAATTGGTTAGGGTGCATTTAGCACTAACCGAGTGGAAACCTGACTCAGATTTCAAAAATTCCACTCCCTTGAAAAGATTTTCACTGTATTAGGAAACAGAGTCTCAAGCAATCTTAGCTTAAGGACTTCTTGTTAGAATGTTTCTATCTCTTTGACTTTAATTCTACACTTTTTAGAGTAGTAAAGTGTCAGATTACAATTTGGCAATTTGTTCATCTCTGTTATAGGAGAGAATGTCTTTAATCACTTAAACGTTGAGTTTTACAGTTTCCATGGCAATGCTGTCTCACTAAAAATTAATAAATTGAGAGCCATGGGTGTCTTAAGCATGGTATGCATGTTTGTGGGACCTGATCACCCCTGGGCACTGATAAGAGAAATAATTCTGAAGAAACTGATAGCAGGATTACATGACTCCTCAACCATGACCTTCAGATGCCCACTCTCCTATTCCTAAAACTTGCATATCACCATGTCAGACTCTACATACACATATGATAATGTAAAATAATTTCAGAATTGAAAGGAGTTCTTATGATTACTAAATCAAATCTCTACATTAGTGGCTCTCAAATAGTTCAAAAGAGCCCCAGAGGTGGTTCCCCTGATGTGCCTGAGGTAGCATTTCAGTTAGATGCCCTAAGTTAATCTGTTTTTTAGAGTGAACCCCATAAGAGTCTATTTGAAAGAACATTTCTAACACACATACACAGTTTGAAAACTACTGCTTCACCACTGTCAATGTTTTCTTTCTTTAGACCATAATGAAAGAGGATAATGTGGCTCTGTAAAAGCAAAGCGGTACAATAGTAATTCTACACAGAACGTGAAAATTAAAAATATATAATATAATTTCTAGAACAGCCCATAATGCAAAGAAGTATAATTGCCCTCCTCAACAAATATTACAAAAGCCCAAAGGGAGGAACAAAATTGACAACAAAAACAGCCACAATAAAGGAATGGAAAACCAGAAATCAGATTATTAACATAATGGACTTAAATCCACCATATCCATAATTATGCTAAATGTTGATGGGCTAAACAGTCCAATCAGAATTCAGAGACTGTTAGAATGGATTAAAAAATAAGATACAACTATATTCTGCCTTGATGTGAAATAGTAGATAAAGTTATGTTTTAAAAAATAGAGCATTGTCAGTGGTAGAGAGGGCATTTCAGAATGATAAAAGCATCAGTTCATCAGAAAGACATGCTATTCATAAATCTTTATGTACCTTATATTTAAGCAGCAAAACAGATGAACCAATAACTGATAGAATATCAAACACAGAAATTTAAAACATTTCCATTAACACAGGAAGTTCCACAATTACATATAGGGAGTTTAACACCCCACTCTTGGCAACTAACAATCATTTGACAAAAATCACTAAAGATGTAAAAGATATGATCAACACTATCAACCACCTTGATGAAATTTTATTTAAAAAACCACGTGCAGGGACGCCTGGGTGGCTCAGTCAGTTAAGTGTCTGCCTTCGGCTCAGGTCATGATCCCAGGGTCCTGGGATCGAGCCCCACATCGGGCTCCCTGCTTCGCGGGAGGCCTGCTTCTCCCTCTCCCACTTGCCCTGCTTGTGTTCCCTCTCTCTCTGTGTCTCTCTCTGTCAAATAAATAGATAAAATCTTAAAAAAAAAAAAAGTTAAAAAAAAAACCCACATGCAATAGCTGTGGAACACACATACTTTTCACATGTACATGGTTTGATCACCAAGACATGCCATATGCTAGCCATTAAACAAGTCTTAATAAATTTAAAAAGATTGAAATTAGAGTATATTCTCTGACCAATATGGAATTAAAGCAGAAATAAGAATAATGAGATATCTAGCGAAAATAACTATTTTGAAAGTAACAATATACTTCTAAATAATTTATGAATGAAATAAGATAACAATATATTATGTATATAGAAATCCTAAAGAATCTATGAAAAATGACTATTTTAAAGGATCTATAAAAACCTAGTATGGGGCGCCTAGATGGCTCAGTCGGTTAAGCGTCCAACTCTTGATTTCAGTTCAGGTCATGATCTCAGGGTCATGAGACTGAGCCCCAGCATCAGGATCCTGCTCAGTGGGGAGTCTGCTTGAGCTTCTCTCCCTCCCCCCAGCTAGCACACGTGTGCTTCTGCGTGCACTTTCCCTCTCTCAAATAAATAAATCTTTAAAAACAACAACAACAAAAACTAGTATAAAAAAAATAAAAATTGAATTTAGTAAGTTAGCAGAGCACATGGTGTATAAAAGTTAATTATATTTTTTCTATACTAGCAGCAAAAAAATTAGAAAATAAATGTATGAATTTTATCATGGCATCAAAAACAAAATATTTAGCACTATATTTAAAAATCGTTACCTTTTAAAATTAAAGTATAGTTGATACACAGTGTTATATTAATTTGATGTGTACAGTAAAAAAAACCTATTTTGTTAGTGAGAACTCTTGTTATCTACCCCCTTAGCAAATGTCCAGTGTACAATACATTATTATTAACTATAGTCATCATGCTATACATTATATCTTCAGAATTTTTCATCTTATAACTGAAAGTTTATACTATTTGATCAATATCTACCTTTTCCCCCACCCACAGCCTCTGGTAAACAATCTACCTTCTGTTACTGTGAGTTTTTTTTTTTTTTTAAGAAACTACATATAAGTGAGATTATATGATATTTCTCTTTCTACGTCTGGCTTCTTATACTTGGCATAAGGTCCTCCAGGTTCATCTCTGTTGTCAAAAATGGGAAGAATTCCTTATTTTTTAAAGGTAATATAATCCCATTATGTGTGTGTGTGTATATATATATGTATACACATACATGATAGAATACAATATGTATATACCATATATATAATTCATATATTATATGTAAATTGCATACATACATATACCTACCACATTTTCTTTATCCATTCATCTGTCAACAGACACAGATTTTTAGCATCTCTTGGCTACTGTGAATAATGCTGCAATGAAAATGAGAGTACAGATATCTCTTTGAGATAGTGATTTTAATTCCTTTGGATGCATACCCAGAAATGAGATTGCTGAGTTGAAAAAGAAAAAAAAAAAAGTAACCATGGGAGGTGATGGATATGTTAGTTTGATTGTGGTAATCATTTCACAATGCATATCTATATCAGAACATAATGTACACCTCAAATATATACAATTTTCTATGTCAAAAATAAATGAATAAATATAAAAATAAAAATAAATAGCCACGTAAGACTTCTACACTGAAACAAGACATTGTTGAGAGAAATTAAAGAAAACCCAACTCAATGCAGAGACACACCATGTTCATGGATTACAAAGGTCAGTATTTTTAAGATGTTATTTTTCTTCAAATTGCTCTACAGATGCAACACAATTCTGATGATAATTTTAGCAGGTATATTTATAGAAATCAAGATGGTTCTAAAATGTATATTGAATCACAAATAACTAGAATATCTAAGGCAGTCTGTAAAAGAGAACAAAAATGGAAAATTTGACTACCTGTCTTGAGGAATTATTATAAAACAATGGTGATCAAAGGAGCATGGAATTGTCATGAATAGAATAATAGAACAAAATAGAGAGATCAGAAAGAGGCTCACACTTACATAGTCATTTGATTTTGCAAAAGTGCCAAAACAATAAAATGGAAGAAATACAAGGGTATACAACAATTTTAGAATATTTTCATATACATATAGAACAAAATCAAACCTTTCCTCACAATATATATAAATATTAGAGTTGAAACATAGATCTAAATGTAAGAGCTAAAACCATAAGTGTTTAAAGAAAAACATTGGAGATCTTCTTTGGAAAAATGTCTGCTCATATCTTCTGCCCATTTCTTGATTGGATTCTTTGTTCTTTGGGTGTTGAGTTTGATAAGTTCTTTATAGATTTTGGATGCTAGCCCTTTATCTGATATGTCATTTGCAAATATCTTCTCCCATTCTGTCGGTTGTCTTTTGGTTTTGTTGACTGTTTCTTTTGCTATGCAAAAAGCTTTTTATCTAAAAAAAAAAAAAAAAAAGAAAAAAAGAAAAACATTGGAGAATATTTTTGTGATTTAAGTGTAAAAAAGTTTTCTTTTTAAAAAACAATAAACTAAAATGAAACACTTGACCAACAACAGGAATTTTCTTGGACACATCGCATAAATTAATAATCACAAAAATAATGAAAGTCATCAAAATTAAAAAACTTCTATTTATCCAAGACCACAATTTAGAAAATGGGCAGACCACAGACTGGTGAAATTATTCACAAAATATGTATCTGACAAAATATGTATCCAAAATTATGAATAATCCTTATAATTTAACAGTAAAAAAAAAAACAAAAATTGGGTAAACATTTGAATAATTATCTTACAAAAGAAAACATGCTAAGAATCAATAAGAACGTGGAAAAGTACTCAACATTAGTTATTTTTTTTAAAGTTTTATTTATTTGACAGAGAGAGAGCGTGAAAGCGCACAAGCAGGGGGAGGAACAGAGGAAGAGGGAGAAGCAGGCTGCCCGCTGAGCAGGGAGCCCGACGACATGGGGCTAGATCCCAGGACTCCAGGATCACAACCCAAGCTGAAGGTAGACGCCCAACCGACTGAGCCACCCAGGTGCCCCTCAACATTAGTGATCATGGATATTTAAATTAAAACACTATAACATTACACAAGTACCGGAACGTCTAAAATTAAAACATTGACAATTACAAATGTTGACAGGCATGCGAAAAAAATGAAACTCAATTTTTATCAGAATATAAAATGATAGAATTACTTTAAAAAACACCTGGCTGTTTCTTATAAAACCAAGCATAAACCTCTTCTGTGACTCCACATTTCCACTCATAGGTATTTATCCATGGGGAAAAAAAAAAAAAAACACTCAGGAAAAGATTTGTACATGAATGTTCTTAGCAGCTTCATTCATAAAGCTAAAATCTGGAAACGGCCCATATATTTACCAACAGGAAAATCATTAACAAACTTGATACAATAGAATTGTAATCTGTAACACAAACTTAACAGACTACTTACTGATAACCGTGCAATATCCATGAAACTCAAAATTATACTAAAGGGCGAAAGAACTTACACAAAAGAGTATACACTATAGGATTTCATTTATAGAAAATTCTAGAACAGAAAAAAGAAAGACTTAACTATAGTCACAAAATATCAGGGCAGTGGTTTCTTCTTGGTGGGTGGGAGGATTAACTGGGAAGAGAAATGAAGGAACTCTCAGGGTTGATAGCAATCCTCTATGTTTTTATAGAGGTTTGGGTTTCATACATGTATGCATTTGTGAAAATTCAGCAAATACACACTCAGGATTTGTGTATTTCATTTTATGTAAATTTTGCACGAAACTGTAAACAAGTAATGGTATCATAGGTAATGGTAGTCATCAGAAATGTTTTGGCGGGAGCATACGAATGACAGATTGACAGAGATAGGCAGATACATACGTGATACAGCAGTATAATAAAATGTCAGTGATAACATTTGTGTGGTGGAAATGTGGATAATCATAAAATTCTTTCAGTTTTGCTATATGTGTGAAAATTTTTATTAGAAATGATTGGAAGGGGCGCCTGGGTGGCTCAGACGGTTAAGCGTCTGCCTTCGGCTCAGGTCATGGTCCCAGGGTCCTGGGATCGAGCCCCGCATGGGGCTCCCTGCTCAGCGGGGAGACTGCTTCTCCCTCTCCCACTCCCACTGCTTGTGTTCCCTCTCTCGCTGTCTCTCTCTCTGTCAAATAAATAAATAAAATCTTAAAAAAAAGAAATAATTGGAAAAAGAACAAAATTAACTTTTATTCAGAGAAGAAATATTTTGCTGGTATGGTAGATTTGAGATGTACCACCCATGATCTCCGTTCAATGAAGGGCTTGTTTTCCCACTTGTTTGGAATGTAACTGCGTGGAATGCAATAACCTTCAGCTGTTAGCCCCTTAAGAATTGACTCAGCTGCATAGAGCTTCCTCATCCAATCCTCCCTAGGCAATCCAGTGACTGATGGAAGTGGAGGATATGAAGTTCAAGCCATTTTGGCTCAAAGTGGGACAATCATTGGACAGACCATTTCCAATCCAAGAGCTTCCCCTCCCTTCCACAGATGCTGCTCCCAAAGATGCTCCCCAGTAAACTGCCTATGCATTCAAATCTGTCTACAGTATTTTTTAATTAAATTTGTGCTAAGATGTTTTATTATTGTTATTTTTGTTGTAAATAATATCCTGACATTGTTTTCAGCTTGATTTTTGCAAATACTCTCTAATGCAATTTAATTCTGCATATTTATTTAATAAAAGACATATTTTCTGAATTCTCATGAGGGTTTTAATTTTTTTTTTTTACATTGCTTCTCTTGTTTTCCATCCCAAGGGAATATGCAACTAATGAAAATTTATTTTCCTCCCTGCCAATATTTATAACTCATATTTTATTTTCTGATTCCTTTGGATTAAACTTTTAAAACAGGATTGAATTATGGACACAAGAATAGACATCATTGTTTTGGAACTCATTACAGTGGAATTACTCTTCCAATTTTACTATTATACATAATGTGTGCTAATGCTTTATACAGATATCCTTTATCATGTTAGGAGATTATCCTATTCTTACTCTAATAGTTGTCTTCATAAGAGAAGGCTAAATTCCATCAAATACATTTTGGCATCTGTAAAAAACAATTGCCATTATAGGTAATCATAGACACATTTTGGGGAGATATGGGAACCTTGCCTGATCAACACACTGCTATGGCACTAGCCATTGTAGAGACTGCCTCAAACACAAAATCCAGTCCTTTTATTTCCAAAAAAAAAAAAAAAAAAAACCCAAAAACCTGTAAAATCAGGCTTGGTAGTCATCACTCCAAACCTCACAGCAAGATAAATGCTGACCAAACTGAAAATTAACATCTCTTCTCAGATCCATCTGAGAATCCAGGTCACAGCGCCAACTTTTGCCCCCAGAATAGGAGAGACTGACAGGTGGATACAGAGAATCACAGCTCACCAGGGCACGGCCAAGAAGCAGAACTTCCATGGGAACGAATGCTGGTGTAAGAAATCTAAACTGTAATTGACAGATTGCTAGAGGGTCATTGTGGATAAATTTGAGAGATAAAAAAAAATACCTAGGAGGGGCAGTCTTAAAGGGGCCCCCAAAATTTTGAAAATTGTTTACCTCCATGAAAGAAATACAGGTTCTCACAGTGAAGATTGGAGAAGAACCAGTGCTTCTGACAGAGGGAGGGGAAAACTAACCTTTTAAAAATACATCCAGATAATTCTATTTTTCTTAACAATGCCTGCTTTCAAGAGAAACTACTTTATCAGAATCTAGCTGAGCTGAGTTTAACTAGAGCCTAACTGATCTGAGGAAAGGTACATATAAAACTCCAGTTCCCTCTAGCCTTCCAGTCTCACCTAACAGGGTGGGGAAATAGGCTGAGAAGCACTTGGGAGGTCACAACCTAGGGATAGAGGCTTACTAAGGGACTGAGACCAAATCATAAGATTATGGAATGTTCCCTCCCTTCCCCCCATACCTTACCACCACATCAGTAGAACACCTATATAACAACAGGTGATTACAGGCTGCAAGTCTCAAACCTTGTTGAAGAAGAAATCTTTAGGGAAACCCAAAGACATCGAGGAGACAAGAACAGGGCAATGGAAGAAATTGAAGCCCCTGACACCTACAGCTACATTAAACAGTAAATACAGCCTAGTTCCTAGTCAGATAAACACAAAACACTAAAGGCCTATTTACCCTAGTTCCTTTTACCCAGTATATCACATTCTGCTTTCAACCAAATATTAAAAGACATACTAAAAGACAAAAAATCACAATTTGAAGAGACAGAGCAAGCATCAGAACCAGACTTAGACATGACAGAGATATTAGAATTATCAAACTAGGAATTTAAAACAACTATGATCAAAATGCTGAAAGAGCTAATGGAAAAAGTGGACAACATGCAGGAATATAAGGGTAATATAAGCAAAGAGATGAAAACTCTAAGAAAGGAAATGCTAAAAGAAAAACAAAAACAAAAACAAACCCACATTGTAACCAGCAGTGAAGAATGCCTTTGATGGGCTCACCAGTGGACTGGATATGGCTGAGGGAAAAAATAGTGAGCTTGAAAAGATATCAGTATAAACTTCTAAAATTCAAATACAAATAGAAAAAAGAACAAAAGAACAGAATATCCAAGAATTGTAGGACAAGTACAAAAGGTATAACATGTGCAATGGAATATCAGGAGAAGAAAGAGAGATAGGAACAGAAGAAATATTTGAAGGAATAATGAATGAGAGTAAACATTATCTAAGGACTTTGCTTCCTCTTTCAGGAGAAGTATTAGTGCATTTTCTGTTGTATACAGAATAGTTAGGTATCATGTTAGGTAGAGGTACAACCTTGTTATTGTCTGTATTTGGAAATTATATATAATTTAAGGAGGTGAGTATAGCTGTCCAGTTGACAAGAGGTAGATTTGTGATGGCTAATTTTATGTGCCAACTTGGAGGATGTTTTTGGATGAGATTAACATTAAATTAGTGAATTTTGAGTAGACAGATTGCCCTCCATAATATGGGTGGCTTCATCCATAGTTGAAGGCCTGAATAGAAGAAAAAGACCAGCCTGACTGAGCAAGAGAGAATTCTCCCACAGAATGCCTTAGACTCATCTGCACCATTGGCATTCTTGGGTTTCTGTCCACTGGTCTTGGGACTGGAGTTGCACCATCACTTCTCCTGGGTCTCCATTCTGCTGGCTTATACTACATATTGCGTACTCACCAGCTTCCATAATCACATGTACCAATTCCTTATAAAAAATCACTTGTTATGCTAGTTCTGTTTCTGTGGAGAACCCTGACTAATAGGGGGACAAGAACTCTAATCTGAGTCGTGCAGATGTAAAGACAAAGAGCTCTAGTGGGTCATTGGGAATGATAGTAGGTGGAATTTTTTTCTGTTTTAACCTCTTACTTTCCATACCTATGTATTTTTCCTAATGGGAACACAGTAACATGTAAAGATGTTTGATGCAATGCATGTCCTGAATCCTAGATGATAACACCTGATTCTCTTATTACCTCCAACCTAGTGTTCAACTGCAAGTCAGCAGACCATTTCAACCCTCCACCAGGACAGCAGGTTTTATATGGTGTGGTGTGGAAATGGCCAGTGGATTCATGGTCATGGGTTCGCAACACCTTCTTGGCTGTAAAGTTGTCCATTTTATCTGAATGCACACTTTCTTCTCGTGTATGACTAAATATAAATTAATCATCAAATCAAAGGGTATATTTCATGTAACTGAGTCAACAATAATACACTTTAATAAGGCTACTACATCTGTTAGAGTGGTTAAAATTGAAGTTACTACACATATGAGTTTGTAGTCATCTACTCTAATCTTCTAGAATTCATCTGGTTTCTACAAGGCCAGATTGGTAAATTAAATGAAGATGTGATAGGGACTGTATCTTTTAGATCTTTATCCCTGTATCTTTTAGGTCTGTATCCCTGTATCTTTTAGATCTTTAAGGATAGCACCAACTTTTGATCATTCCTAAAATGCAATTTTTATTTATTTATTTATTTATTTAACTATCTTGTAGGAAGATTAGTTTCAGAGGATTCCACTGATCTTCTTCACTGTGATGGTTATTTTATGTATCAATTTGTTTGGGCCACAGAATGCCCAGATAGTTGGTCAAACATTATGCTGGGTATGTCTGTGAGGGTATTTTGGATGAGATTAATATTTGAATTAGTAGACTGAGTAAGGTAGATTGCCCTCACTAAAGTGGTGGATCTCATTCAATCAGATGAAAGCCAGCAGAGAACAAAATGGCTGAACCTCCCTAACCCAAGAAACTCCTCCTTCCTAACTGAGCTGAGACATTGTCTTACCTTCAGATTCTAATTAAAGCAACTCTTCCTAGGACTTAATCCTGGCCTCTTCTGTATTGCAATTTACACCATCAACTCTCCTAATTCTCAGGGCTTCAGAGTCAGACTAGACTTACACCATCAGCTCTCCTGGGTCTTTAGCTTACTAATTGCAGATCTTACAACTTCTCAACCTCCATAATCATGTGAGCCAATTCCTTATAATAAATCTCTTTATATATATGTAAGACATATATATGTAAAATATAAAGATCTTCAGATATATATAAGCATATATATATATTTACATGCATATGTAACATATGCTTACAACGTAACTTATAATTTTATATGTGTATATATAACTCTGTGTGTGTGTGTGTGTGTGTGTGTGTGTGTGTGTGTGTGTGTAGAACTTGGTTGCATTTCTCTGGAGAATTCTGACTAGTACATTCATTATATTTTCTCTTATTCCAAAGGCCAAGGACTCAATGTGCTGGTTGTGCTAACTACTTAACTACAAGGTATGCCAATCTCAGTCAAACATTCAGGGATAAGACCCATTGGATATATATAAAGTAAGCCTAGAATTGATTTATTACTTGGCATGCATGTGCCCCACTCTAACAAAGCATTATATTTCAGTTATCAATGTTGTTTTAGTCCCTGTATCCAACACTGGTCCTCAAAATATTTCCCCTTCCCCAATGTACAACTATGTAAGAAAATTAGTATAGATCCCTTTGAAGAAAGACTAGGAGAATCATTATAGTTTATAATTGTCATAGTGTTATAGAGTCCTTCCTCTTGAGGACCTGGTCTCCTTTTAAGACAATGGGTTCTCGATTTGAAAAGTGGCTCAAGGCTAGAAACTTGGAATAAGGACTATGATCTTTATTGAAATGAGTGCCCAGATCCTACCACCTATCCTTGATTTCTTCTGATGGTACAAGTTGGATAGTGCCTTTGTGAGCCGCCCATCTAGTTTGTTTGCAGGGATGCCATATTCTGTTAACAATCTCCGTGATTCTGTGGTTCAAGCCCCCTTGGCTATCATTCTGACCCTGAAGCTCATTATGAAATTGCATTCTTCTAGCTTCTAGTGTTTAAACTCAGCTGCTTGGCCTCTATCGTTTCAGGGTCCTATCATTGCCACTGTTATTAGTGAGTCTCTTCTACTGTCAGCTCTCCTTACAGAGGGGAACCACTATCAAACTTCTCAGTATTGCTACTGCCTTTCCTACTAGTGCATTCCTTAAGACCTTAGTAATGGCATAACCTCTGTGCCCTCTGTGGCGAGTATTTCTGCTTTACACGGTTTGTTCACTCCAGCATGTTCACGTTACTGAGCCTTTTAATCCCATTTTTCACAGTCTGCCACACAACTCTGGTATTTTAATTTTAATTATCATGGGCCATTGCTTTTTCCCTGCCCCTGGAAGCCATGTTAGCAGTGAGTTCTCAACATTTCATGGGGTCATTGCTAGAGCATTTAAATCTATGTCTTGGGAAAATGCTTCCAAATGAATAAATGCTTCTTGATCCAGTTTTATGTTCCAGTTTCCTAGATTAAGTATCCTAAGAATCTAGTCCCATATGTTGTTCCCTGGCTCCTGCTGGTATATGTTGGCTAGGTCTTGCTATTGCTGGGCAATATATCTGTTTGTTTGTCTGTTTGTTTCCTTATTAGACCAAATTAGTTTATGTCATGACTTAACTCTAGTTGTAGGGCTAGTGGAGGGAGAGGAAGAGAGGCAGATATTGTCTTGCTCAAAAAGGCATCTATAATTTTGTTCAGGTAAATGTGGAGCATTAATTCTTAGGAGCAAGAAATGTGTCATTGTTGCATGCATAAAGGGTTCTGAGTATCTGTGGGTTCAATATTTTCATGAGAATTCACTTAAGTGTCTCCATCTCAACTGTCAGAGTCCTGTTTATTTCCAACACAGTCCTGCCTTTGGCATAACAGATCTGACTTGGTTGGCATTTAACCTCTGGAGTTGTCTGGAATTGTCTGATTATTAAGCTCTGGGCCTGATTTTCACTTTTCTCTCTGCCGCTTTCTTTTTTGAGGCATGAGATGAGAGCTTATTTGTAAATTTCTAGTAAGTTTATCTGGATTTTGTGCATGGTTTTCAATTGCTTGTTAATCACTAGCATCTCATACTTATATTTGTATAGGTTATTAATGGTACTTAGTAATAGCCATCCAAACTCATTATCCTTAAATTTACTCTTTCCTTGCAAACTTCTTGACTGCCTGATGAATTACAACAGTTACTGCATTGCCTTCTATGAGTAAATCATCTCAATTCACTACCAGTGAGAGTTTTAAATAATTGGATCACCATTTTGTGCCAGGAAACTATCTGTGCTCGACCTACTGCTTGTGGGGGTTCTCACTGACAGCAAAGGCAGTGTGGAATACAGGTCCTCAAATCCTGCTTTATCACTGCTTTCTAGGATGACTCCCAACACCAAATATCATAGGTTGGTTTCTTCAAAATCAGACCAGATATTGAGGTGGAGTTTGGTGTGCAGGCTATTTATTAGATGACAACTGTTAAAGAGAGAGGTGAGAGCTGAGGGATTGGTTAGAGGGAGGAGTCAACTACAAAGAACAACCAATAAAGCTTTAACCAACCTCACATGGAGTTACGATGTATATACGACCCACCAGAATGGTCCTTCAGCTCTAGTGGGGACTAGGCTTTCTTCCCCCTGCCTCGATCAGTCATTAGATTTGGGTCATCACAGGAAGGACACGCCCTTACATAACATGGTTTTCAGTAGTTGCACCAAACCATGAAAATGCTGACAAAAGGAGGCTGGACTGATGGCTGGTGCAACCAGTCCTTGCTGAGAAAAGGAGGATTTGGGCAGTGCATCTTTTGTGTCCACCACAGCCAATATTCCACTTATAATGCTGATCTCCATGACAAGTTAATGTTGGTATGTATTTTATTTAATTCAATTACGTATCCTGCAGATAGAATATGTATATTCTTCGTCTTACAATAGTAAATAAACAAAGACCTGTGTAATTATTTGTTTAGAGTCTGTATAGACCACAAACTTGAAAAAAGCAAAAATAATCTTTCTTTCTCTTGTTCAGTGTTAGATCCTCAGTAACCAGGATAATGCTTGCTACATACTAGGCAAGTAATAAATGCTTATAAATAAATACATGCACCAGTAAGTACATAGTAGGTATTCATGAACATTTTTTAAACGGGTTGTTGAACATTTTATCAATGATTCAAAGCTAATAGTCATTATATAATTTTCAGAAGATAAAATTTAAAAATAAAATATATAACTTAGCATCTAGTAAACTAAAGTCCTTCCAAAATATGAAATTAGTTTTCCATATTTATATTTACTTTTACCTCAGTGACACAATGGTATAGCAGTGAAGGAAGTTATAGTAATGAGCATTAGTGCTGAAATTAATTCATCTGAATTTCACCTCTTTATTTATCTACACATAAATTTTAGGATCTAATGAGCTTTTTTGAAGTATCATTATGATGATTTATAACACAATTAAAGTTGTGTTTGACTAGCTGTTATCACTACCACTTCTCACTACCTCTCAATAAAATACCAATGAGGCAAAGATAATGGTAGAAGCTCACAACAACATAAGCTGAGAATGACAATCATTGTAACTTTAGAAACTGGGAGGACTCCACGCTGACTCTAAAGTACTGCGTGAGAACCAGATTGGAAAGAAATTGACACTTTTCTTTGTTTTATGATATCCTTAGGCTTTTTATAGCTCATGAAATAGATAAGATCTAAAAAACCCAATACTTTTTATCTTCTCTCACTGTTTTTCTACTAAAAGTAATTTTTCTTCAATGTATTTTAAAGTTTTAGGGTGCTCTTACACAAAGACAGCTCTCTTCATTTTAGAATGCAGGCATTTAAACTTCTATACATAGGGTTTTTTCCTATTGTTTATACCTCATTGTTCTCCTCTGTACTTAACATACACTGATCTTGAATTTGGAATTAAATAAGCATAGTGCTATCACCCCTAATCTTCTGTTTTATCTGAGCTAAAACTAAGTGTGAGTTGATAAGAACTCTGGGTCCTGGGCTATGAATGGGAGAAAATGCATAAATCCTGATGGGCCATAGGACCTGTAAATGTAGAATGACCCAGCCTAGTTATACAGAGGAGCAAAATGGTAGAATATAATGGAGGGCAGAATTTGTCTAGCAGCCCAGGCTCAGAACTAGCAACAAACTACTTAATGTAACTTTAAATATGCAAATATTTTGACACCTACCTTTGTCTCTCAATATTCCATTGTTTTCCTAAGTAGCTTGAATAATCCTTGAATGTGAGAATCAAGTCTTTTTAGTGATTGCATATTTTATGACTGCTACAATTTTACTCATTAATGGCTTCTAACTCCCAGATTAAAAGTGGTGCTTGATTCCTAGTATAGTGCTTCCATAAGTGCTTAGTAAATGTTGGTTCATTTCATTACAGATAATATTCAAATTAAAACAAGCAATCTTGCATAACATTTTGGGTTTTATGTAAGAGTACACTGATGCCACTTTGAAAATATGTATAAGGTACATATATGAGGCTTCAAATCAAGAATGAAATATCCTTTAAGAGAGAATACTAATTCAGGAAATATACAAGTGAGAATTATTTTATATTTTTGAGACTTACAAAATGGATAAATATTCTACTGTCTTTCTCAGAATGCTGAATGATAACAAAATTCTTTTTAATAAGGGAAATATCACATTTTTTACTTTGAATAAATACTTTGAAGTACTTAATTTTGGTTTTTGACCAACACTTTTCTACAAATTTAAGATAACTTAGATTTCGAGAATTTGCTTTGAAAAGTTGTTTATTGGGCACCTGGGTGGCTCAGTTGGTTAGGCGACTGCCTTCGGCTCAGGTCATGATCCTGGAGTCCCGGGATCGAGTCCCGCATCGGGCTCCCTGCTCAGCAGGGAGTCTGCTTCTCCCTCTGACCCTCCCCCCTCTCATGCTCTCTGTCTCTCATTCTCTCTCTCACAAATAAATAAAATCTTAAAAAAAAAAAAATTAAAAAAAGTTGTTTATTTTCCCCTTTTAAGTTTTAAAATATTTCAGATATTGTTTTGACTTGCTTCAGATTTATTGCAAACCAAATAATTCTAAGCCTTTAAGGCAAGGAAAAAATACAGTATTTGTTTTCCATAAATTCTTTGAATAGAAGTCTCTTTGATTTTTAATATTTTGAAGCACCAAAGTTGTAGGATCAAATCTTTAAATAAAAAATGACAAGTTCAGGACAAGTTCTGCATGAATCAGCTAAAGGCGTTTTAAAACACAAAACTGGTAAGAAGACTTCTGATTCAAATTTGCTTTAAAAAAATTCTATAGTGTACTATACTTGGATTTATATGTCTTCTACAGGATACAGAATAAGCATGAAAACTAACACAAATAGTAATCTCAAATTAAATATATTATACAAGTTAAGTACTGTATGATTTATGTAATATATCAACTATTTTCTCCTTTTACTAAAATAGTAGGCATGATCATATTAAGCTTTTATGATACATCATGTGTCCACTTATATTAGAGAATGAAACAGATTGTCCTGATTTACACAAAGAAACAATGATTTTCCTCATTTTTCCAGATAAAATTTTATTCAGAAGGATAATTTTGAGTAGGTTGTAAGACATTTTCCATAGTTATTCATATGATTGGATGTATTTTTAATTATAATGAATCTATTATATATCATGGGAATGCATTTTTAATTAGTCCATCTTTAAAATTATTGCTAAGTGCTGGTTATAAATGGTGAACTATTATTTCATAGAGATCTATTAAAAATAAGTACCTCAATGTTTTACTATAATAAACCAAACATTTATCATTTATTTCTATTAAATATTCATGAATTGTTAGATGGAGATGTCCTGTGATTAAAAAAAAAAAGAATTGGTAATTGGTTTTCATTGACATTATAAATATTTTCATTGGAGAGGTGAATTATAGAAGGTTTTTGTGTAGTAATGTCTATGTCCTATTTAGGGCACAATTTTAATATGAGCAACATCAACACATACACCTAGCTTATCCCTCCCGAGTTAGTCCTGATGTGTCCAGTGGAATTCTTTTATAACTTTGCTAAATTTTTGTCTGCTTTATCTATCAATTACTGAAATAAGTTTATAAAGCTATCTTAGTATGATTATAGAGTTGAAAATGTTGCTTGAAATCATGTCACTGTTGCTTTACATATTTTAAGCTATATTATTAGGGGCAAAAGAACTCAAAATTGTTATCATTATGTATTATACATGTTTTTTTCCCTAAGAGTGGTTTTACTTTAAAGGTATGTTAATATGAGTTAAAATAAACTGCAATGGTTTTCTTTATTTTTCTAGTACAGCTTTCTTCCTCCTTTTATTTTTAACATTTTTGTGTACTTACAAGAATGGGGCATATATGTAAAATACTTCAACTACTTTGATTAAAAAAAGATATACCTGGTTATCTCCATCATTTAAAATTGCATTAATCTATATTTCTTCATTTTCTCCTTTTAATATTAGTTTAGAAATCATGTACTGCATTTCTTTAGCTTGCCTACTTGACTTTACAAAATCTGAAATTTATCAGTTTCTTACCTTCTTTGAAAAAAAATGCAAATACCTTAACATGCTTGAACAATGTTCAACTCCATTTCTCTGTTTTTTAATAGACTTTTTTTAGAGCAGTTTTAGGTTCATAGCAAAAAATGAGTACAGAGAGTTCCCATACACCTCCTATCCTCACAAGGTACAATTTCCCCCACTATGGACATCCTGCACCACAGTGGTACTTTTGTTACTACTTATTAACCTACACTGATACATCATTATCACCCAAAGTTGGCAGTTTACATTAGCCATATGGAAGAGATGCATAGAGCAAGGTTTATGGAAAGGGCATGGAGCTTCCATACCCTCTTGGAGCATGCCACTTCTCAAATCTCCATGTGTTAATCAATCCCAGGAGCTCTCCCAGTCCCAGTCCTACTGGGTTTTTATGGAAGCTTCACTAAATAGGCAAGATTGACTAAATCCGAGGCCACTGGTGATTCAATCTCCAGCTCCTCTCTCCTCCCTAGAAATCAGGGGGATGGGATTGAAAATTCCAACCCTCTAATCACTTGGTTGGTTCTCAAGGCAATCAGCCTTCATTCTTAAGTGGGGACCCCAAGTAACTTTTAACATAACAAAAGACACCTTTTTAGCTCTCAAGAGCATTTAGGAAATTCTAAGGGTTTAGGAACTCAGTGATAGAAACAGAGATGAATAACAAATACGTGTTTGTTGTAAGTAAAAAATATCACACTTTGTTACATATATAAATCAAATATATTTAATTTTTGCTAGCCAATTTCTGTTTATCTGAGAATTAATATATGGTTGGCAAACTTTTTATGAGAAGACAGCATTTTCATTAATGTACTTTGTTAATATCTTTCTCATGAATTTCCTTTTTTCTCTTTGTCGTAAATTGCACCAAAGCCTCACTTTTTTTCCCCTATGTGGATGTTTATAATAGCCAATTAACCAACAATCCTGGGAAAGAACCCCAAACTAGAAAATCAAAGACCTTTTTTTAGTCTCTTTTCCACTACCCTTGGATTCTTTTTTGACTTCTAGTGTTTGTTATTTTTGTGAATCTTTCTTTGCTTTCACACTATTTAGCAATAAACTCTTTTATATACGAGCATTTAAAGACATTTTAAAAAGTCAAAACAAACCGATTTTTTTTAAGTGAGGAAATTATATCCAATAATAGAGTCATTCTTGCAGAAAGAAATCAGTGAGAACATTTGTGTAACTAGTTACGGCTTTAAGCAAGGAAGTAAACAGGTAAAACGTTGGAGCCTCAAAGGAGAAAAGCGTTCATGACAAGATCAAAGAGGGTGCCTAAGGTTTGGTGGAAGGGTGCCCTATGAATTTCCAGGACTTGGGCACAGATGTCCTTATCCCTCCTTCATTTGGACCTGTGGCTGAAGTTAACTAGTGAAATTGCCTTATTTTCTAACTCTACTCATTCTATCATAGAATTATTCTTCCATCTGCTCCAAAAGGATTGGGTGATTTGCCTCTGTGAAACATTCTTCTTGGCTTTTAATAATGATATATGAATCTGCCCTTCTGAGGGGAGCGTGGTAGAAAGTGGAGAATGAGATGACCCTTTTCTGTTAGGGGTTTTAGAATTCCATATTGGAATTCGTGCACATTAATCTGGATCATTCTTCAGCTCTACTAATTTTCCAACTTTCTCTAAAACTTATGTGTGCACACACACACACAGGCCTCAATTAGTCTTAGCTGGCCTTTAAAACTAAGTAGGACACAGTCCTTTCTTTGCCTTCTACAGACACACATAACTGCAGGCAAGACCTGCCCTGACTTATTTTTTCCCCTGCAGTTTTCAGAGTCACTTCCACCCTCAAATAGCTCCTGCCATTCAGGAATGGGATTGAAAGTGCTGGAACAGCAATGAAGCACTCCTCCTTTGAGAATATACACCTAGCAAAAATTTCCCCAGGTTACTTATGCTAAAAAAGAACTTGCTAAGAGGGACTTGATCAACCACTCTCTCGTCTGACATGTTTAAACTTAATACCCCTTCGCTGTGTTTTAGTATATGTGTCTTCTAGTCTTGGCTTGAGGGCAAACTGCAAACATCTGGTTAGTGTTTCAGAGCAAGAGGATTTGATAGTTGTTAGAGGTTAGTAGTAAAAGGAGAAATTCTTCAGCTAGGCGTCAATATATTTTCAAAGACAACATTGAATGTATTGTTGTAACTTGTCTAAAGGCTTAACTGGAAATTTAAAAACATAATAGTTCTCTATTGTGGATTGTGTAACTAATTATTTAATTAATTCTTTTAAGCCAATTTCCCAACAAAAGAATTTCCTCAAGGAATAGCAATAAGAGAGAAGAGTATGGTAGGCAATAGAGGAAAAAAGGCAAGAGATAGAAGGGTGGAACAAGACATTGGCGTCACTAAGAGACAGAGATAAATAGGAGTGGGCCCACTGAATAATCCTCTGGAGATGGCAGTTTAATAATCACATATGTTTTCATCGAAGTAATGTTTTAAAAGGAATATCAAAAAATTGCGAAATAATAAGAAAAGTCAGTTTTATTCAAGATCTATCATAGTTAATGTGTAATTCTTCTCTATAATTCATGAATTCCTGGTGCTCACCTTTTAATTAGGTTCCATTTGTAGACTCACCATACTAGAGCAAAAACACAAACCAAGAGGCAAACAGGAGCTGTAGTTCTTGCCTCTTTGGGTAAGTATGTAAATATATATATGTATATGATAAATATACTTTCATAGACTCGGATCACATAAATATATGTAAATGTAAGCTCTTGAATATAAACTGTGGAAATTATATATGATACGACATGTTTTTCATCTCTTCCACAGGTGGGAAATTTTAAAGGAAATACATGTAACTATATATATATTTTTATAACAAGAAGCAGGGGGAGGAGCAGAGGAAGAGGGAAAGAGAGACTCTTAAGAGGGCTCCATGCCCAGGACAGAGCCAGAACTGGGTCTCAGTCTCACAACCTTGAGATCATGACCTGAGCCGAAATCAAAAGTTGGATGTTTAACCAACTGAGCAACCCAGGCACTCCACATGTAATTGTATTTTAAATCGTCCATTGACTTAGTATGTCTGGCCTGAGAGAAATTTAAGTATGCTCAGAGTAAATCAAACCACGCGAATGGGTACTTTAAAATAATTCCTTTAGCTTTGGTATTTCTAGCCACCTGAAATGGGGGGTAGAAAATTAAAAATATGAAACAAAATCACAGTAAAAAAACTTGGTAATAAGATCAGCCAGGTTGACAGCAAAATTGGAGTTTTGTATCAAGACATGGAATAACAAAGATTTTCTGCTCTGTAAATACATTTATAACTAAAAATATATGCATAGGAAAAATATTTGGCAATATGTAAATTTCCTCAGGGCCTAGATCCATTGTTTCTAGTGATATAATATATTGGGTGATACCAAAATGTGCACAGAAACAAAATCAAACCAAACCAAATTAAGAAGAGGAACAATACACTAACAGATACTAGGGATTTGTGCTGCTGAGCTAGCTTAGGAGATGTGCATGAGTAGGATGTGAATATCTTGACTTCCTCCTGAAGTCTTTTTTTTTTTTTTTAAGATTTTTTATTTATTTATTTGAGACAGAGAGAATGAGAGAGAGAAAACACATGAGAGGGGATAGGGTCAGAGGACGAAGCAGACTCCCTGCCGAGCAGGGAGCCCGATGCGGGACTCGATCCGGGGACTCCAGGATCATGACCTGAGCCGAAGGCAGTCGCTTAACCAACTGAGCCACCCAGGCACCCCCTCCTGAAGTCTTAATGTCTTTATATGAAATGTATGTTCACATATCCAAGCTCAAAGTTACAATCTGTATGTTGAATGTGAAACTTGGCTTTTGGTGTATAAAGAGACAATTTTGAATTTTTAACAGCTTTATTGAGATATTAGTCACATTCCAGATAATTCATCCATTTAGAGGGTACAGTTCAGTGGTTTTTAGTATCTTCACAGTTGTGCTAACATCACCACAATTTTAGAACATTTTCATTTAGAACATTCTCCATAGATTGGCTTACTCTGGAAATAATATATATCAAATGATGTAACATGTGGTGTTTTTGACTGGCTTCTTTTTTAAGCATGCCTCTTTTTTTTTTTAAAGATTTTATTTATTTATTTGACAGAGAGAGACACAGCGAGAGAGGGAACACAAGCAGGGGGAGTGGGAGAGGGAGAAGCAGGCTCCCCGCAGAGCAGGGAGCCTGATGCGGGACTCAATCCCAGGACCCTGGGATCATGACCTGAGCTGAAGGCAGTCGCTTAACCAACTGAGCCACCCAGGCCCCCTAAGCATGCCTCTTCAAGGCTTATCCGTATTGTAGTATGCATCACTACATCCATTCCTTTTTATTGCAGAATAATATTCCAGTGTATGAATAGATCACATTTTATTTAGCCTTTCAGAGGTTGACAGACATTTGGGTCATTGCCGATTTTTGACTATCATGAGTAATGCCACCATAAACTTCCATGTACAGGGTCTTACATGGACATCTGTTTTTATTTCTTCCAATATATACCTAGAAGTGAGTTGGCTCTATATAGCTATCATTTAGTGAAAACCTACTATGTGCCACAGTCACTTTTTCTTATTTATAATCTTTGCTACTATTTTTCAAAATACTGATTTTTTTTAAATTAATAGACCGATATATCAAGCTTTAGAAACACGTTACTGTTCAAGTTTACCTGGCTATTATTCACATTGTTCCATCAGGATGCAAATTCAGGTCTCGGCTTTATCCCAAAGCCAATGAAATTACACCGAGCTATTTTGCCTTTTCCTTTTCTTAAAAAGAAAGAGTAGGCTTTAGACCATAAGATACATTTTAAGTGGAAGAAAGAGTAAGCAAAAGAGCATATGTTAAAATGACCTATAGGGGACAAGCCGTGCTAAGACTAGATACACTCCAGGCTTTGTGTTGAAAGTGCCAAGGAGGCAGTAATGCTGAAGCATAGTCCAAGGTGATCAGAAGCTCTTAGGACATATCTTGAAATAGGAAGTAGCATTAAAACAGTAGCTGATTATGATCATATTGTGTCTAGAGATGGTGCAACCATGAATGCTCTCCCCTCTGAGCTAACCTGACTTCTAGGTGCTTTACAACCACTGAGTTAAGTTTAATTTCTGGGTTTCCATGGGATTTCTGCAGAACTGTATCAATTACTCCTGCCCAGTCATATCACACATACTTTGCTGATGCATGAAATTCCTAAAGCAAAGTACAAGGCTTTCTTTTTACCATCTCAGATGCACATTTAAAATGCAAGTACTTCTATGAGAGGTAAGTAGTGTGAAATCAATGACAGATGTTTTCCTGTTTTGAGAAAGAAGACAGAAGAGAGGATAGCAGTTGGTCCTCAGCTGTAAGGAAGAGGTTAGCAGTAAGAAGAGGCTGGGGATATATACAAAAATGTCAGTCCTATTTCCCTTATGGCCTTATATCAAATTCCCTTCATCTGTTTTTAGTAAATTTTGCAATAACTATGTACTTTGACCACGTACCTTGATATAGATACCTCTCTTTAAGGGTGAATTTTTACTTCTTCTGCCCTCCCTGCACAACTGAACTTTAATACTACAATTATCAATTGGGTAATGACCCAATAATTCTAAAGGAACTATGTTAATTTTGTATCTTAATGATGACAACAGAAGGCATCATTTGGAAAAAAAAATTGAACATCGCAGTGTATTATGTATATTATAAAAATTTATGTATATTTTTGTATACTAAAGACCTGTAAAAATACAACTGCAGTGGGGTTTTGCTGTTAATTTTTAAATTTTTATTTCCTAAAAGAATTGGTGGAACACTAAGCCAAACATTGTTAAGAACAGCCTGGGTGTTTTTTGCCTCCTTTTGTGTCATCCACTGTTCCACAAAGGTGAGGTTTCTGGGGAGCCATATCATTCCCTAATGATCTGAGCATTTCTTTGAATTAAGTCTGATACAATAAATGCAGGGATACCTCAGTCTTCTTATGTATTTGTTTAAAAATTTAGGCTATAAGTAGAAGGTTTTATTCATTTTGCTGTTTAAGTTGCTGTGTTATAAGATGTATTGTGCTGATTGCAATTATTTGTTAACATCTTTGCTTTCCCATTATATTATTGTGGGCAGCGCCCCTCCAGGGATCTCTTGTGCTCCTTCGTGGCTGGCTGGGTTTGCCAATAATGCCAGGCCCTGATTGATCTTTATTTGACCACTTCTTAGGATTGTATTTGCAGAGAGAAAGCTAGAGGGATGAGTTAATGTTTCCCTCTGGAACAAAGGGCAGGTTTGCATGTTGCCTGTTGTAAAAGAGTTGTTTCCTCAGGTTGTGTTCTGCTGCTGTGGTATAAAGTCTCTGTGTGCTCACCACCTATCTGGGCACTTGCACATCACCCCTGTGGGTTTTGTGGGGGCAGAACTGACACCAGCATGAGTCCCATGTCATTTGCTGTATTGTGAATAATAGAGTCCCTTTGTCTCCATCTTCTGCCAGACTTCATAAAAGAGTAACAGACTAACTTATTAGCTTGTAAAATCAAATCCTAGACTCTTCTGCCTATCAGCTCCCTAAAGGCGGGTGTGTTTTCTATTCATTTCCATTCCTTCAATCCCTTAAAAATTACCTGGCACTTAAAGATGTTTCAATACTTTTTTTTCAATACTTTTTAAATGATGAATGAATTTTGTTGTTATAGCACTAATATATGATTCTCTAAATTGAAACATTATTGATACTTACAATTTGGAAACTTAAATTACAAATTATAAAGATTATTCTAGCTTTTGATAGAAAAAAGATAACTTCCCGACTTACTGCTACATGGAAAAAGCTCAACCGAATTGTAAAATACATTTCCCCATGGTCACTTCCTAAGTCTCACTGTTAACCATACCACCTCTACCGCGGTCTGCAATGCAAGAGAGGGTGGGAATATAATTAATTACTCCACTCTTTTCCATGATGAAATCATGGCAGTTATCTGAAGGAAATACATTCCTTTGTGTCCTTGCCCTTAACTGAAATTGTGCAGTTTAAAATGGCTTCTCTTTCCTGTTCATGTCAAAATAGCAAACATGCTCCATCTCTGTCCTTGGTTCTCTAATGGTAAGTTAGCTTATGTTTTAAATGCTCTGCTGTGCCAGCCAGATCCCCTTCCAGACAGAGATACTTTTTACTGACAGCTGACAGCTTAGCTCCTCTCCAGAAATCCCACGGACTAAAGAAGACTGCTTCAGCCAAAGTAATGCCCCTTCCCTGGGACAGTAGACACCTAATAGCTGATTGACAGGAAGGTAAAAGATCAGCCTCCTTGCTTCAACTCAGAATCTGGAAAGGGCTATCCCAACTTCAAAGCTCCATTTGGGATTGGCTGAAGCCTCTATTGCAACTGCATTGCAGTTCAACTTCTCACTTTGCCTAATCTTGTTTACACCCTCCCTGTATATCTCTCTCAGAGTCTACTTCTGGGGAACCTAAATTATGACATTTGGTGCCAGGAGAGGTCCTAAACAATAGGCCCCTAAGTAGAATTTGGAGCAGAAGATTGATGACCCCTGGGATATTATAGCAGTGTAGCTATTAAACTTTTTAAGGATTCTGTGGTAAACTGGATTGGAAACCAGTGGAAGAGAGTATACTGACTGATGCAGGATCTTTGGCCTTTGAAAGTTTCAAAAATGTAGAAATTATAAGGACAATGGAATCAGATGCTATTGTTGGGAGTTATGAGAGTATGGAGCAAAGTCAAAGAAAGTCTTGGGATAATTAATCATCAATTTAAGGCAGAATGTAAAAGTTAGTGGGCTTCCTTGTAGCATATAAAGAGCTTTCCAACTCCTTCGGTCTGAAGGCAGATAAAACAAAGGGTCAAAAGCAGACTTAGTTTTAAGAGTAGCACATTTTCAAAAATGTTTGACTTCTTAGCACAGCAATTTTGTTTTAACAAGGTCAACGCCTTTATACCAAGGCAAGGCTTGTTACAGATAGACTAGATACTTATAAACAATAGAAATAATTTTTTATAGTTCTGGAGGCTGGGAAGTCCAAGATAAAGGCATCAGTAGATTCAGTGTCTGGTGAGGACCCAGTTTCTGGTCCATAGATCCTACTTTTTTGCTGTGTCCTCACATAGCAGAAAGGACAAGGGAGCTCTCTGAGGTTTCTTTGATAAGTCCACGAATCCTATTCCAGAGGGCTCCACCCTCATGACAACCTGAAGGGCACACCTCCAAATGTCATTACATTGGGGATTAGGTTTTAACATATGGATTTTTGGGAGGACACAGATTTTTAGTCTTTAGCAAAGAGATCTTAGTTTTATAGAGCTATGAGTTGGTTATTAGAACATGTAATTTATCAAGGCAAAATCGAGGGGAAGCCACTTGAGGGTATTGCAAAATATATTCAATCAAAGAAATCAAGGATAGAAATGACTTCAATAAAAGTCATGAACCCTTGCCCAGTTTCAGAATCTGAGTTTCTTTCGAATCTAGAACCCATTAACTGAAGGAAAAACTGGATTGCCTAAAGGAAAGACTGTACAGTACCACAGTAAGTCTATACAGCAATACTTCCCCCAATCCTCACTCACTCAAAGGCTATTTACTTGAATAGCTATACATTGGGGAAAAGTTTACATTGATACCTAGGCACCCCAAATCCACCCCAAATGGATCTCTTGTTAGAGAAATACATAGATGAACCTTATAATAAGTGAGGTCTGGCCCAAGTCTAGCTCACAATGAGTACAGTGGGGTCACCGACACACCAGTTATTATTTACAGTATGAATGTAATATTAGAAGAGCTTCTGTTAGTCACTTAGCCTGTGGAGAAACAAGATCTGTATGGATCCTAGAAGGTGTCAGCGGGCGACTACAAATTCAAACAAAGAGAAACCTCATTTTTAGCTATTGTGCCAAATGAAATATCTCTGCCAGGGAAAATTAACATGACTTTAAGCACATGGTATGCAGCTATTTAGCTAATAAAAGCTTAGTTTTTCATCCCTATCAGGCAGGAGAGCAAGAAGTAGCTCATATTCATGTGGAATAGACCACAAAATACTTTTATGGTTTTGTCCCAAAGCTAGATTAACCTTTCGGCCTTCTGTCATAACATAGTTTGAAAAGATTTGGGCCATCTGGATATTCTGCAAAATATCATTTTGGTCCACTATACCAAAGATACTATTTTAATCCTGCTAGATGACAAGACGTAACAACTACATTTGATAAAGCACATATGTTCTAGACAATGGAAGAAAAACTCTATGAAGATTCAGGTCTTGCCACATCAATGCAGTTTTGTTATAGGTTCAGAAATCTGATGCATGGCAGGACTTTCTCTCTGAAAATTATTGCATCTTTCACGCCCCACCACTAACAAAGGAGCTCAGTATCTAGAAGTTTTCTTCAGGTACTGAAGGCAACATATTCCACATGTGGGAATACATCTCTGATGTTTTACTGAACAATAATGAAGACTGCCAGCTGTGAGGAGTTATACAGCCAAAGCAGCAGTGCCTGCTGAGAGTTCTTCCCAGAACTGAAGGAAAAACTGGATTGCCTAAAGGAATCTATCTCTACCCTCTTGGGAGGGTAGAGATAGAGAAAGTTTCCAGAGGGGTTTTTCAGGATCCTGGAGGTCCGGTTAATGTCAAGTTAAGGTTGCATTTTACCTCTAGCAAAGTATTAACATTGAAGCAGCTAAGCTCCTTGAGGAGGGTCATTCTGCCTATCTTAAGTAATTGTCAATGGGCTATAAAATTGTAAGGAAATTTATTTTTCTTTTGCCTTTGTTCTCCACATCAGTGTGGTTCCTAAGTACACCCTTCCCAGAACTGGGAAGAACTCTCAGCAGGCACTGCTGCTTTGGCTGTATAACTCAACAGAACCCACAGAATTTGATGTTTTGGGTGGGAGAAATACCATGTGGCATTAGGGCATGCCTCTGTAGAAAAATTTCAACATATACTATAGATCTAGAATTCTGGAACAAGGCCATTCCATCTGTATCAGAGAGTTTTATTCCATTTGAGAAATGGTTTCTAAAGTGCTACTGAACCTTGCCAGAGATAGATAACGTGAGCAGGACCATGTGGACAGAGCTGCCCATTGTTAGCTGATTGTTATCATACCCACCAAGTCATAAGGTCAGGCTATCTAGCAGAAATCCATTATATGATAGAAGTGGTGCCTTTTGGACTGGGGAAAAGCAGGGTCAATAGGCACAAGTAAGCTTTATGAGCAGGTTGTCTAGACCCCCATGTAATCCACCAAGATCATTACACTGGTACCTCTCCCTCAGACCACTCCTATGTCATCATGGGATTATGTCCCCTATGACCAGCTGACAGAAAAGAAAACAAAACAATCTTGGTACATGGGTGCATTGGCTTGGTTTTGGGGTTGAAGCTGAAAATGGATTGCTGCTGCAATGCAACTAAACTCAAGAGTGCTTTGAAAGACAGTGGTGGGGACATATCCTCCTGATGGGCAATCCACATTGCATGGGTCCAACCTTAAATATTGCATGGAAAGAAAAGTGGCCTGAAGTAGTAATATATATGGATTCATGGGCATAGGTGAATATCTTGGATATGTCAAGGAAGAATATGTTTGGTACCCAGGTGGTCTACTGATACATATCACTTGGCATTTCCCTGCTCTGCATAATGACAAATGGGCAAGTTCATTAGTTGCAGCTTGCAAAGAGCAGAGTGATTAGGGCTTAGACTTTTCTATTAAACATCTTCTTAATTATTTGCCCCAGGAAAAGACTAGCCACAATACAGGAGGAGCTTTCCCAGATGGGACAAACTTACTACACAAAGCACATGGATTTACGTGGCACATGGGTAAACTACAGTCAGTGCTATGGTACACCACTGGGATTCTCCTTCAGGAGGAAGGCACTCATTCTTCCAATGACAAGAGTGTTGACTGCTGATAGCTCGCAGCTAGGTTCCTCTCTTGGCATTACCCTCAGCTTAAGGTGCTGTCTCATAAAGGTTCTTCCTCTTCCTCAGAGGCAGTTTCCCTCAAATGACTCGTCAATGCTGGTGTTCACAGCCTCAGTATCCTGTGTCAATTTGGGACAATTTTAAATGGCCATCCCAACCTCAGTGCAACATATTACTGGTTGAGGTATTAGTTACAACTGTATCACAGTTCAATTTCTCCATCTTTTCCTCAGTGCTTCAGTGTGATTTGAAAATGTTAGGGTTCAGGAGTGAATAGTCAAAAAAGAATTCTTGAGGTGTCTTTGGTGCAAAAAGGATGGTTTTATTAAAGCATGGGGACAGGACCCATGGACAGAAAGAACTGCACTGGGATTGTGTGGAGTGACTGATTATATACTTTCAAGTTGGGAGGGGATTCAGGATAGTGTAATTCTCTATGGAATTTGGAAACAAGGTTTCCAGGACTTCAAGGGACTAGCTGTTGATAGGAAAAGTTCATTTACTACTGTCTAGTAAAACCTTAGTTATGAGACCTTTCAGATGTATATCAGTGAGCCATATGCTTGGAGGATGACTGCTAACATGGTATCTTGGGAGGGTAGAGATAGAGAAAGTTTCCAGAGGGGTTTTTCAGGATCCTGGAGGTCCGGTTAATGTCAAGTTAAGGTTGCATTTTACCTCTAGCAAAGTATTAACATTGAAGCAGCTAAGCTCCTTGAGGAGGGTCATTCTGCCTATCTTAAGTAATTGTCAATGGGCTATAAAATTGTAAGGAAATTTATTTTTCTTTTGCCTTTGTTCTCCACATCAGTGTGGTTCCTAAGTACACCCTTCCTAATAAAATTCCTGTATGCAAATCTCAATCTTGATATCTGATATGATGCAAATGCTTATATGCCCCCAGAATTCATATGTTGAAATCCTCATGCACAATGTAATGGTATAGGAGGTAGAGTTTTGGGAAGAAATTAGACCAGGAAGGTGGAGCCCTCATGAAAGGAATTAGTGCTTTTGTATTGGCAGCTCCTGAGAGATCCATCGCCCCTTCTGACCTGTGAGGACATAGATAAAAGCATCTGTGTACAAACCAGGAAGTGGGTCCTCATGAGCCACCACATCGAATCCTCTGGCACCGTGATTTTGGATTTCCTAGCCTCCAGAACTGTGAGAAAGAAATGTTTGATGTTTATCAGCTACCCAGCCTGTAGTGTTTTATTATAGCAACCTACAGGGACTAAGATAAAAATCTCTTTCTGTCAAAATCAACTTCTGGCTTCACTAATATTTTACTTGTTCCTACACCCTTGGCAAATTTCCCACCTACCATCAAAAAGTCAAGGGCAGCCAATTCCAAAACATGACCCAGCACTGCTCAGAAATGTCTACTAAAGAGATGAGAACTCTCATCTATTTCCTGCCTTCACATAATTGTTCATAGCATTTCATTTCCCTGAAAACTCTTTCTCTCTCTCTCCTGCTTCTCCAGGTACTGATTTGGTTCAGTTATTTTAGTCTTAACTCTCTGTAAAGACCACTTTCATTTTCCAAGTAATGCTCCCTCCTTATGCTCTTAAAGACACTGGTATCAAGAATATGACCGTCAGCATACTCTATTTTGTATTATTTGTTTTGTCTGTATGTTGGGTATGGGAGCATGCTGTGTGGTTTAAGAACTTGGGTGAATATTCTTAAAATGCAATTTCCTATATCCAAATGAACAGACCTCTGAGAATATGTAAGTTATGTGTGGAATGTAAGTTAAAAATGGGTTTTGGAGTCAGCAAAATCTAATTGCAAATATCAACTCTCCCATTTTAAGTGAGCAAATTATTTAACCTCACCAAGCCCAAATTTTCTCCCTCATCCGTATACATAACACATTATTTTAGAGCAGCGTTATAAAGATTAAATAATTCAGGGGCACCTGGGTGGCTCAGTCAGTTCAGTGTTTGACTCTTGATTTTGGTTCAGGTCATGATCTCAAGGTCCTGGTATCTAGGCCTGTGTTGGACTCTGTGCTCACTGGGGAGTCTGCTTCAGGGTTCTCTCTCTCTCCCTCTCTCTAAAATAAAAAAATAAATCTTTAAAAAAAGATTAAATAATTTACTGAAAGAGCTTAGCAAAGTTCCTAGCACATGAGTTCAGTAAGTAGTGAATATTTTTATTAATGAAGGAACGTCTTTTTATCTCTTTATATCCCTAAGCCTGATTCTTGAATATGATAGGTGCTCATTGCATGTTTTTGACGTGACTTACAATGAATATTCTCCAATATTTTTCATAAAGAAACAGGATATTAATAGTAAGTTTCTATAATGGTATTGGATTTTAAACCTTTTCAGAAAAGGATAACAGTAAGACAAACATTGGGTATGACCCTGGTGCTTTTCAATAGCAATTGCTTTAAAAATGAAAAATCTGGAAACATAAGGCTCTTCATAGTCTAATCATGGAATAGCACTTATATTACCCAAACGTACCCCTGCTTAATGTTGGCAGGTGATTTTTTAAACTTATATTAAGCCGAAAAAGTTCTGTGGAAAAACTATCTTCTCAACTTCCTTCCTTTGAAAATCTGCCCCCAATATATATCATTTTCCTTATAAAAAATAAAAGTTCACATAGAGATACATAATCTTCTTATTAATTCAATATTCGTGCAATGCTTACAAAAGGACCGTATCTAATTCTGGACAATGTTAATAAAACACAACATAAAAAACTTGGAAAATTTTCAAGAAGAGCATACAAAAGATTTAATATGATTTATGTGGAAAATTGTATTTGTTAGGAAATTTTGGAAATCTGTGCTAATTTAGATGAAAGTCCAGTTAATAGGAGTTTTAAGCATATAAAAGCTTGAAGAAAATAATGTATTGCTTTTATAATCACAAATATAAAGTCATTATAAAGTAGTTAAATAATACAGAAATATTTATGCCACATTATGAAAATCATTTTTTCAATCCCTTCTCTGAAGGTAACCACTGTTTAGAGTTTGTTCTATATTTTAGATCTTTTCTATGCCTTTAACATATCCATGCTACATGTGTATGATTCATTTTTATACAGGGCATGGTGAGCATCTTTGTTTCTGCTGAGGAATAGAAAATGTTCCCTGATTAAAAAATTCTTTCCTAGGACCTCAAATATGGTTCAAATACGGTTTGTAGGAACCTCAGGAAGGAAAGTATGTGTGTAGGAATGAGAACTGCCTTTCTAGCTTACTTTCGGCACTTCATTATCATCACTCTTTAACCCAACCACCTCTTCTTTCACGGTTTCAAGGAGATAAAATATGAATTTCCCTTCTGAAAAGTGTGAAGACCTATTTTTTTTTTAAAGTTGTACAGTCAAAATCTGTATTCTGGTTATGGAAAGCACATCTTTTGAGATCTTATATGGTTAAAATATGGGTCTCTCACAGTTTTTTGCAAATTCTAATGTATAATTCTATGGTTCTTAAACTAAAAGCAAAAGAAAAAAAAAAAGGAAACAGTAACAACAACACAAAATGATTCTAGTTAGTCCCATTTCTTCTACCATTCTGTTTCTTTCTGGGCCAGTTCTGTCAATCAAGTATAATTGTGAAATTGCCTCATAGATGGATATAAATTGAGACTAGTTTGCAACTCATTTTCTCTTTTAGCCCAGTCTGACAATTCAACTCCATGCCATTTCTTGGATATACAATGGATAACAACCCTTTATTTAAAGGACATCTGGTCATCAATATAATTTGATTCTCATCTACAGGAGGTTATCTCTGTGTGTATGTGTGTGTGTGTGTGTGTGTTCAGATTAATACCGAAGACCTAAGCATATAAATGATTATCAGCAGGAATAGTAAAGGAAGTTTAACGAGGAGATTATAATCAGAAAATGCAATAATGGGAAACTTGCTTAATGAGAATATTGGTGCCAAACTACATTATTCATAGGACATTCTGATTAGAGACAAATGCAAAATGAAACATACATTCCTTGGTGGAAGTCTTCATTTACATTTCAAATAAATACTATTACTCCAACCTTTAGCTCAGAAAATGAGACTTCATACTGAATAACTAAAGACTCCCCCAAAGATAATGGTGTGCCAGATATATTGTTGAAGAATAAATGGAGGATATAAGTACATTTTCTTGATTTTAAGAGTCACATTTCATTGTATATCCAGTGCAAGACATATTTTTTATCCCACTAATAAATGTACTAAATTCAGGATCTCTGTCCGTGAAATAAAACATGGCTATAAATGGATTTACACATTTTGCCATTTTATTATATCCTAATAGCTCCCCTTCTCCTTTTAAGAGTCAATCAGCTCAACTGATTAAAGCAAAGTGATAATGAGACCTGGATTATAGATCACAGCTTTTCTCATTAGATTTTTTTTGGCTATGAAATGGATTCCTGGTCTTAGCTGGCCATATCACAAATACTACAAAGTGAAGATGAATTGTCTTAGAATAAATATTCTGTTATCTGTTAAGAATATTTATCAGAACAAATATTCCTAATGAGTATGTGTGTTCGCATATGTATAAGTGTGTATAGAGCAGTATGCTTATCACAATCACCTGTGGAAATGTGCATTTTAGGGTCTCCTTGGACAAGGAATATGAGATGAGGATGGTTACTGTAGGTTGAGAGCTTCCTGCAGGAATTCTTACAAGCCAGAGTTACAAACAACTGGTAGGGGAGAATCATAGACATAAAATCCAAGCATTGAGTATACTTTCGTATAATTTCTACCACTAAAGAGAATCTGTAAAGTGAAAAGATATTTTCTGAATGGAGCATAAACTGATGGCTAAACTTTTGAGTGGAGAGTGATTAACTTGCTTTGTGTGGAGAAAAAGTAAGGATTGGTTATCATTCTTTGATAAAACACACGGAAAAAACCCATAAATTTTCAAGTTAAAGAAAAAAAAAATTCTGTTTAAATTCTTTGGTATTTAATTTTCTGTGGCCCAGCAGTAACCAGTGTAGAAATCTCTCCAGAAGAAAAAAGAAAAAGATATATAACCTTGAAAAAAAAAAAACCTTAAGGAATTTATAAATAACTACCAATGGTTAGTGATATTGACACTAAACATTGAGAAAAAATCTCAGGGGGATTTGGGCTTACAGTGTTGTCCTTAAAGACTAAGTGGTTACAAGAAACTTATGTGGGCAGTTTGAAAAAACATGTCAGTTCATCCTTTCCCCGCACCCAATTTTTGACCTCTGGTAAAAGACATTTAGATGTAGGTGAGGTAACACAAAAGTTAGGATTCACATAAAGCACATGTTTTACACAGTATTACACTTCAGTAAGGATGCACACAAGCAAGATAAAGCAGGAAGATGTGTGGAGCATCCTGTGCAGCTCTTTGGGTACCTCATTCCTGTAAGGATCTCAGACTCTGACTCTATGTAGATTGCGTTGCTAAGGAAGTTTTCAGGTTACAAAGAAAAAAAAAAGAAGTTTTCGGGTTAGTTCACAAAGAGATTAGGAGGAAGTTAGGTTATGAGACCTCTCCATTTCATACCCCAGAGATTTGTACAGCTTGCATGATATTCTTTAGAGAGCCATGCCTCATAAATCTATAGATCATATATTTTATTTATTGTATACAATCCTAAACCAGAGTTGCACTGCAAAACAAAACAAAAAACAAAAAAAACCCACTTCCTGTATCAGGATTATCCTAGCAAATGCTTTTAGTCTACACACCAGGAGGTGAGTTATCAGCATGTTTACAAGGAATCCAGTTACCTGCCTTTTTTCTTTCCACAGAAGCACCTACCCAGTAATCAAAAGGGGAATATTTTGTAGGATACCTAGTTTTAATTTCTTCTTCTCCGGCAGGCTAAAATTCCAGTGAATTCATTTTTGGCTTTAATAATGGAGTAATGGATATATTATTAACATTTTCCAACTTTATTGTGACACTAAACCTGTTACATATTGTGGTATGTTGCATGCTATTACATTTTCAAACTACTTAAAACTCTACTATAGATAGACTATTGCAAGGAAATTGAGATATTTCTGAAAGAGCGAGTACTTGGCTCCCTTCCAAGTTTGAAGGGGGTAAACTGATGCAATATATCTAGATTTCTCATAGACACCACCGGCAACAGAGTTAGGTGTCTGTCCATCTTTGAAGCTTTCAATTCTGTGGCATCTTTTCAGTAGTAGGACTAGATAAAACTAAGCATATCTTGGATTGTAGCACATATGCCAAATTTGTTTATAGAAATATACTGTTTCTTTCTACCCCACCATCAAAACATGCTTGTTTTGTGTCTTCCGTCTTTAAAGTCAGAAGTGCCCACAAAAAGTAATTTGTTTTGTTAATATGCTAATGACCGAAGAGTTCAATGTTTACATCTCCCAGATGACAATTTCTAGGATCTTAGATCACTTAACCTAAGTAATTTAATAAAAAAATTATTTCAGACAGTGGATAGATCTATTTTATCTAATACCTGTTTTTTTGTGGATTAACTGCTCATTCCGACTACAAATTGCATATATTACTGAATAAACAAATACTAAATGCTTTCTCAACAAACAAGCTGTAAAAAAGGAGGCATTTGTCTTCATCTGTGCAGTTTTAGTTTTTCTTTAAAAAGATCATTCCTTTTCTCAGTCATTTTAGCAGATGAGAAAGCTGCTCTCTTGTTACAACTACATTGAAAATAATGCATGTGTTTCATGCAAATTACATTTTAATACTTCAGAGAAAATGTAAATGGTATTGAAATGAACATTTATTTCTCCAGTCATTTCCTAGAACTTATAACACCCACCGCCATAACTTGATATGAATAATGGTAATATTAATTATTAGTGCTATTGTTTTAATTGAGTACAGAGTAAGATGGCATTTATTAAAATGTTCATCAACTGCCTGTAATAATTGTTTGGCAACATGCTATAGTGAGTGACACAATTGCTATTAATTCCCGTGGTACTCATTGTTAGAATGTGAATCATACTGAATTGTTTTGGTAGTCATGTGGATGTAAAAATGTAATTCCACAGGAGTCTTATTATAATTCGCCAGAGCAGTAATTAACACTACTGTGCAAATATGAGCAGATAAGCTACATATAGAAATGAAGCAATGAAAACCATGAATTTGGAGTTCCAAATTATACTACTTTTCATGGTGATCATTCAGTTTGTATGTATCAGAAAGAGCTGCCAAGGAAGGAGGTATCCCAATTAATGAATCCACATGTCTGCAATCCAATTGAATGTTGGAGAGTCTTAAAGCTAGGGTCCTCAAAGATAAGGCTAATTTCGGGAAGTTCAACTCATCAGAAAGTCCCGGCCTTACAACATTCGGAGGTCTTCTGTATTTTCAATATACCTCAGGGAAATAGCTCTGCTAGTGGTGTTCCATCAATAGAGAGGTTTCTTGAGGACGGTAGTCCCTGTTTTGCAATCCTCCTGGTAAATGTTGTGAGATCATATAACAAGTACTGAGCTGGGTGATTACATAAAGAAGACAATGTCTTGTTTAAGATGCAAATTTTATTGAGTTCAGCATGGTGTGGTAGCAGAGGTACAAAGATGACTGTGGACCTAACAGCTGCTGTCTACAGCTGCATGAACTTGGGCCGTTTGATTAAACTTTTTGTGTTTCAGCTGTTTATCTTTCTAATGGCAATCATATCATTCCCTACCTATGAGAAGAAAACTGTATCAGATGATTTCTTTTGAGACCTTTCAACTGAGTCATCCTAAAATCTATGGCTTCAGGCTAATTTCTTCAGGATATTTACAGCTAGAAGTCTTTGTCTCTCAATCTTCTTGTTTCAGGATATGCGTATCTGTGTGTGTGTGTGTGTGTGAGCGCACGCGTGCACATATACTCAACCCAAACTCCTAATTTAATTTCTCATTTATCTTCTCCATGTTTGCTTTATCCTCCCAAAAGTACCCCAAAAGTAACAATCAGGAAGGCTACTATGGCTTCTCATGGTGAAAGTTAAGGTCTTTGTTAAATTTCTTTAGCCAAGTATGCAGAATAAATTCTATGGTTTCCACTAACAATTAACTAACTTATTTTTCACATATCTATTTCAAATACTAGCTTTTTGACTTGTCTTTGTATATGTTCTTTCCTGATACCCATAGTCAAGATCCAACTGTGGTCTTTTCCTACTGCCATTTTTCTTTTATATTGTTGACACACTTACTGAAGATATGCAGTCACTTTCACTGAAACTGTGCCCAATGAGCTCTTCTACACCTCCCACCACTCTGCTAAAACCATATTCATAGAGGTGTCTAACAACCAGTTTTGTTACCAAACCTAGATTTTTAGATTTTTAAAATCTGTTATCATTCTTCTTGGTTTCTTTGTAGCATCTCTCTCTCTATTTTTTACTATCACTCATACATACACTATCTATAATACCCATACACGCAAACATACACATACTTTTCTTTTTGTAACTGTTGTTCCTTGGCTTTTGATACTATCAGTTGCTTTTGCTTCCATGTTGCTCCTAATAAATAGTAAATAGAGGTTCAGTCCTTGACTTTCTGCTTTCTTTCTCCTCAATTAGTTCAGAAACTAAATGGAGAAGAAAAGTACTGTTATTTGTTGAATTCCCTCAAAGACTCAAGCAATAATATGACTTGAGAGCATCTGGTTGCTACAGAAGCCCTCAATCACTGCCTTTCCATTCTCATCACTAATGCTCTTATTTGCACCGCCATCATTTCGTGCTTGGGCTACTGTAAAGATCTATTAACACTTCAAGGTTGTTTTAGTTAGTTCATCTCTTCTTGGCATTTTTATATTTATTTATTGCTTATTTCTTTTCTTCCCTTCTCTGCTTTGCTTTCTGCCACATTCCCTTCCTCACACATACTGTCATGCCAAACCTGGTTAAAACCTACTGTGTATCCTTCCATACTTTTCACCACTAGTATAATTCATATTAAAATACAATAATATACACACACAGGATTTTCTTGCCTTTGTTTTAAAAATGAGAACATGTTATACTCTTTTTGCATCATAATATTCTCCCATAAAAATATATGACTCTAAGAACTTTGAAAGTGTGTAATTCTTTTTAATGGCTGTACAATTATCCACAAAATACTATGAATTATTCAACTATTCTCCTATTAATGGGCATTCAGTCTATTTCCATTTTGGACCACCACGCACAATTCTACAATGTATATACTTATTTAATGAATGGTTTTTTTTAATTGTTTATTTTTATGGAGCAGATTTCCATGGGAGTGTAATTCCCAAGTCAATGCTATATTTTGTTTTAATAGATTCAGTGTCTGTAACAATTTACATTTCTGTCATCAAAGTATGAGAGTATCATGTTTCCTAAATTCCAGCCAGCATAAGATGTTATCACACTTTTCATTTGCCAAGCTAATGTTAATGAAGTGATACTTCCTTATTATTTTGACTTTTTATTACCCTATATATCTAGTGAGTTTGAATGTATCTTTGTATATTTGTTACATTTGCGGGTCATGAATTACTTGTTCTCATCCTTTGGCTACTTTGCATTGAGTTATCTGGTCATTACCTGGCTTTTTTATAATTTTACTACTTACTTCCCAATTTAGATGCCTTTATTTTATTCTTGCCTAATTGCCCTGGCTAGGACTTCCAGTACTATGTTAAATAGAAGTGGCGAAACTGAGCATCCTTGTCTTATTCTTGATCATAGAAAAAAGCGTTCAGTCTCCCATCATTGAGTATCATGTTTGAGTTTGATTTTAAAGTTATGTTGGATTCAAAAAAATGAATTTCAGAACTCTTTATCTTTTAACAATCTCAAATGGGTTATTTGAAAATGAGTAGAATCCAACTGTGATATGACAGTGTCCTGGTTATTTTTTCATTGGTAGCTATGTAAGCATATTTCTCTCCTATAGTAATTGGTATATTTATGTTTTTCACTTCACATATGGTTAATTTTGATATTTATATTGAGCAGGAAATTCTGTATTTCCTCTACGCTTCATACTTATTTCCATAGAGTTGCGTGTGTCTCCTTATAATTATTTTGATCACATTTTATGGGTGCTTTTGTCTTCAATCTTATTTCAAATATTATGTATTTTAATTTTTTTCATAATCATGCTCATGTGATGATTAAACATTTTAAATGTCTTCATATTTTTCTAATATCTCTATATTAATTTCAGCTTAAATATTGGTAAACTTCCACTTCCTACTTCCTTTTTGGTTTAATTTCTTAAGATAAATTCAAATCTTTTTGATCTTTATTTGTTTATCTTTATAATGAAATCATCTTTGGATATAAATCTCTTCTGAATATAGCGTTTATAGTGTTGATTAGTGTTAACATGGAATATTTTTCTCTATCCATTTACTTTAATCTGTACATATCTTTATATTTAAAATGGGGTTTTTGTATTCAACATTTTTGCAATTATCATTTTGAACAAACTTTTATCTGTTAGATCAATCAAGAATAAGAAAAATTAAAAACAATTATTTTAACTTCACTTATTTTACCTTTGATGTTCTTTTCTTTAGAGAAATCCAAACTTCTGACTCATTGTCCTTCTTTCTAAAGAATTCTTGTTAACATTTCTTATATGGCCAGTCTACTGGCAACAAATTTTCTCAAATTCTCATCCACTTTTGAAAGATAATTTCCCAGGGTAAAGAATTCTAGGTTTTGTTTTGTTTTTTCTTAACACTTTAAATATTTCATTCCATCTGTTCTTGTTACACAGTTTCTGAGAAGATAGATGTAATTCATATCTTTGTTCCTCCCATAGGTAAGGTGTTTTTCTCCTCTGGCTTCTTTCAAAATTTTGTCTTTATCTTGATTTTCTGTAGTTAGAAAATGATATGCCTAATGGAGTGCTTTTATTTGTTTGTTTTTGTTTTGTTTTGTTAATTATTCTGCTTGATGTTTTCTGAGCTTCCTGGATCTTTGGTTTGAAGTCTGACATCAATTT
Organism: Neomonachus schauinslandi; assembly: GCF_002201575.2. Lineage (NCBI taxonomy): Eukaryota > Metazoa > Chordata > Mammalia > Carnivora > Phocidae > Neomonachus > Neomonachus schauinslandi. Next base: position 132,838,290 of record NC_058406.1, on the reverse strand, counting down.
TAGGAAAATCCCGGAAGTTATTTTTTTTCAAATACTTCTCTTTTTCTTCTCTTTCTGGTATTCCCATTATACATATGTTCCACTTTTTGAAGTTGTTGCACTGTCCTTGAACATCTTGTTGTTCTTTCTTTCTTTCTTTCTTTCTTTTTCTTATTCCTTCCTTCCTTCCTTCCTTCCTTCCTTCCTTCCTTCCTTCCTTCCTTCCTTCCTTCCTTCCTT